>NW_028281107.1:0-317500 GCF_059751285.1 Brachycentrus maculatus
GAAGATAAACTTTTTTAAATTCAAATAATTGTCACTCTTTATTACTTTATTCCCTACATTACATGAAATTTTCAGACATTTGTTGAAAAACTAACGTTTTTTATATGAAAATATCAAACACACGCCACACTTACACAAAACATGCAAAAAAAATAGAATCAAAGATGATCGATACGTTTTTTGACCGTTGATTGCTTTTATAGAATATAATACCCAATAATATACAAAATGATGTTCTGCGTTCAAACAGCTTCCACCCCTGAAGGCTTTACCATAAATTATTGTGAATTTAAGGCATTGTTCCTGCCATTAAACAGCCCCAATCTTCCCTCCCGTGACTGCCTTCAAGTCCTGACGGCAGAGAAACCTTTAAGCTCTTACAACCCTTCTTAATAATATTTTTGTCCAGAAAAAGCCTTAGTAACGAAACGATTATATTTCAATTCATGGCTTCATTATTATTTGAAAATAATATTTAAAATATTTTGCGTAAAGATAATATTGTCAATTGTTCTAAATTATTGTTCGTACTACTTAGAAACAACAATAGCTTAGTGAATGTTACACGTATGTAAAGTGATTCACTTAAACCAGCCTATGACGGCAGCCGTCAGTATGTCAGCCCGTAAATGTCCAGACTTCCAAATTCTTCTTCATATTTGATGAGATGTCAAAAAATAATTTTAATATAACTCCTGTAATTGGAGATAATCCAGATTTTGTGAACAAGTATTTGGACACACTCAAAATGTTGTGAACCATAGCTTCATTATTATTTGAAATATTTTGCCTTTGTACAAATTTGTCAATTTTTCTAAATTATTGTTTACTTCATAGCTTAATTTTTAATTACTACAATTCATAGCTTAATTTTTAATTGAAAAAAATATTTAGATTTAAAAAAAATTGTCAATGGATCTAAATTATTGTTGGTATTACATAGAAAAATTTGTAGCTTTATTTGTATTTGAAATATTTCGATTTAAAATAAAAATTTCAATTTTTCTAATTTATTGTTCGTACTGCATAGAAATATTCATAGCTTTGTTATTATTTGAAAATATTATTTGAAATATTTTGCCTTAAAACAAATTTGTCAATTGTTCTAAATTATTGTTCACACTACATAGAAATAATTCTTAGCTTCATTTGTATTTGAAAAAAATAAATGAAATACAATTTAAATTTAACACAAATTTGTCAATTGATATAAATTATCGTTCGTACTACATAGAAACAATTCATAGCTTCATTTTTATTTGCAAAAAAATATATGAAATATTTTGCTTTAAAACGAATTTGTAATTTTGTCTAAATTATTGTCTGTACTAGTAAAAAGGGACGAAAATACAGTTTGTTTGCTTCCATAGTGTAGTGGTCAGCGCGTTTGTCTACCGTGCTGGAGGTCTTGGGTTAGATAAAAAAAAACCTTATCCGCACCCCAATGGTGCATAGGGCACTGCATCATATAAACGCAGTGTTATCTTGATCGTTTACACATGAAGGAAAAGTGATCAGCTTTCCGCTTCAGGTACCAGTCCATGGTAATATTGAATAAATATTACAGTGAAAAAATCACTATATTTATTTTACCCCCCTTGGGAATCGAACCTGGGACCTCCAGAACGGTAGCCGAGCATGCTGACCATTACACTACGGAGGCGGAGGTGGGTTAGATTAGCGGATTAATATTATTTGAAAAAGAAGATGAAAAAATCACAATATGAATGTTTTCAAAAGTTCCAAAAATTTGAGTAGTGTGGTTGCCATCATGGTAAGAATTAGCGAATGTTATACGTGTGTAAAATTACATAACCAAACCTATAACAGTCGTAAGCTCTGTAAATACCCCGACGTCCATATTCTTCTTCATCTATATTGAGTCAAAAACTATTTATATCTCTTATTTTACTTATTTTTGGCGTGTACAAAACTTCCATACTTTTAAAGTTTTTATTAAAAAAAGCCGAAACGCATGCTGAATAAAATAAAAATACGAAAAACGTGGTTCGTCAATTCGGTATAAAACGGGAAAGTAATATTTATACACAAGTTTATGAAATGGTAAAGTTTTTCCTGTTTTGTATTCAGCGAGGGGGAAATTTTCACTAGCTCATAACTAAACTCTACTAAATTCACGTTTTCCGATAAGTTCCATCAAACATGCCACCGGAATCATATAACTACTGATTCTTATACACTCGTATATCGCACCTTTACAAAGAAAGGGTCACAAAATAAAAATAAAAAGTCAATGTAAATAACAATTAAAGGTATAATTTATATTTAAAGGACTAACTTTGTGATTCTTCATTTTATGATTAAAATGTAACTTTGTTTTAAAATTATTATAAATATTTTATTGTAACTTAATTATAATGTCTACCGATTTCGAAGCCAACCACTTCTTTATCAAGACTGATTAATACTTAAACACTATCTTCTAAATAATATTCAAAATATTTTGACGCTTGGTCGAAAGTTGGTAAGAAAGGTCGGTCGCTTTATACACGTGAAACTTTTACCATTCTACAATACAATTTTTTTTAAGTCATACATATAATATTATCAATCTAATGACTGTAAATACCCATTTTTTTCTTCTTTAGTCCATATTCTCCTTCATATTTTATTTTATTTTTAAATTTTTTCTTTACATAAACTGTGTAGGGATATTTATTTAAAGAAAAATTAAAAACAAATTTAAAATATTTTTTGCAGAGACCCACCAAGCCACCTTGTGTGTCTTGTCGGTGGAGTTCTTTTTACATAATAATAATAATAATAAAACCCTTATCCGCACCCCAATGGTGCATAGGGCACTGCTTCATATAAACGCAGTGTTATCTTGATCGTTTTACAAATGAAGGAAAGGTGATCAGCCCTCCGCTTCAGGTACCAGTCCAGGGTAATATTGAATAAATATTACAGTGAAAAAATCACTTATATTTATTTGACCCCCTCCTGGGAATCGAACCCGGGACCTCCAGAACGGTAGCCGAGCGTGCTGACCCTTACACTACGGAGGCGGACAACTTCTTTTTACATAACTTCTTTTTACATACATTTGTTATTGTTTTTATCAATTTTAACCTAATAAAGGTAATCACAAAAAAGAGAAAAAATTGAAAATATAAACTAATTTACCCATTCCTTTATTTTGTTCCATATTTTATTTTGACCTCTAAACTTATTATCTATGTTGAGATGTAAAAATGTAAAAATAACTCCTGACTGGAGACCCAGGTTTGTGAACAAGTATTTGGACATACTCAAAAACTGTGTGATTTTGAATATTAAATTAACGATTCATCCATTGTACTGAAGTTTCATAAAATGACAGTTTTATTTTGAAGGTGCGATCTCCAAGTACATTCTGTTTTCCGTCACGAACAACCTCCTCATAATTGTGAAAAATATGTTCGAACCGAAAAACATGTACAATCGCATATATTCTTTTGTGTTTATACATGTATGTATATTCATTCTTTCGAACCCTTATCCGCACTCCAATGGTGCATAGGGCACTGCATCATATAAACTCAGTGTTATCTTGATCGTTAACTTACGAAGGTAATCAGCCCTCCGCTTCAAGTACTAGTCCAGGGTAATATTGAATAAATATTAGAGTGAAAAAATCACTCATATTTATTAGACCCCTTTCTGACCATTATACTACGGAGGCGGAGGTATGTATATAAAAAAGGTTATTTCACAACATTTTGAGTGTGTCCAAATACTTGTTCACAAATCTTTTTTTTTAAATTTATGAGTTAATTTGACATTTTTTTGACGTCTCACCAAAGTCGAAGAAGAATATCAAAATCTGTGTATTTACAGGTCTTATGACCTGTAAATACACCACCCGGTTAAGTGATCACTTAAACACGTGCAATGGTGACAAGCAATCAAATACGACATGGCCGAATGATGCAATCAGTTAGCTGGTTAGGTTAGTTATAATATTCATTTCGGATGAATTATAAAGCGCCATTTTCATATCCATATATGTAAATTGCAAATAAAAAAGACTTGTTTGTTTTTACTTGAATAATATTTATTTTGCAATAACGACTAGTTTCGGAAGCTATGCTACCATATTCAGGTCTAAATATTGTTTACATTAAGACCTGAAGATGAAAGCATAACTTCCGAAATTAATCATCATAATAAAATAAAGATAACACAAGTGGTAAAAAGTAATAAAAAGTGTTTTTCATCAAAAACAAAAGTGTCTTACCATAAAGTGAATGTTGAAATAGAAAATATGTATGTATATATATATATATATATATATATATATACATATATATATATATATATATATATATACATAAATATATATATATATATATATATATATATTTATATAAATTTATATATATATATATATATATATATATATATATATATATATATATATATATATATATATATATATATATATATATATATATATATATATATACATATATATATATTACATCACTTTTATTCATTTACCCCTCTGGGAATCGAACCCGAGACCTCCAGAACGGTAGCCTAGTGTGCTGGCCATTACACTACGGAGGCGTACTATATATATATATATATGTATATATATATATATATTTATATATATATATATATATATATATATATATATATATATATATATATATATATATATATATATATATATATATATATATATATATATATATATATATATATATATATATATATAAATAAAAATACATAAATCACTATACATTTCCCCTATTTCCTTTCGTTTCTAACCTTGTAGACACTTTCTCCAGATTAGGGTCAGAGTTGAAAGTGAAAAGTGGAAAGAAAAGAAGGAGGAAAACGTCGTAACTCCGCTAAGGGGTCGGCTAACTTTTATTTATCGCTCGCGGGAAAACAGGCCACAACTTTTAATTTTCAACTGAAAAATAGGACTTCACTCTGTATCACAACCCTCAAATTCACACTTAGGGATATTTTCTAATTTTTATTTACACCAAATCGAAAATCAAATTATCTTGCAAACTGTGTTTAAAAAATAGTAACTCGTCATAGAAGCAGAGGGAGATCGAGGAAAACTTGGCATGATTGAGTGTTTTAAATACTTAAATGATCAGGAGTCCGAATAATCGGCGGGTTTTAATGAGGAGATACATGAAAGAGTGGAAGTGGCGAAGAATGTTTTCTAAGATGGAGAGCTGTGGCTTTCTATTCTCTCTGCCTACCTCTGCCGGAAAGCGGTGTGATGGTTACTTTGTTTGTTGTAATGATACAATAAGATGGACAAGTTTCATTTCTCTATTGATATGGCATTGACTTTTAAGAGTAACATGATGATTTTAATATATGAATAAAACTCTTGTAAAATATCACTTTTGGAGTTTATTAATATAAACACAACTAGTTTTGAGAACTAAGACATTCTATTCAACAGATGAAAATACAGACAAAGTTAGTATTTTAACCTGTTCATGAGAACGTCTGTAGTTCTCGAAAATTGATGCTAACAAAATTAACTTCAAAAATGGTCGTATACAAGTGTTTGGTTATTTTTTATTTATATATTAAAGTTCATCAAAATCAACGATGAATATGGGAATTTCGATATGTTTTTCTCGACATTGTCAGGACTGAGATCGCTTACATAGTAAGTCGACATTCATATCGTGATGTGTTCCTATTGTCATATAATTTGTCTTTGACTTAAGCTTTGATCATTCCTTTTTCCCCTTTTCCTCCCACCCATCCCTCTTCCTGGTATTTTCACTAACTTACAAATCGCTCACTCCTATATATATCTATATCAACTATGTCATATATCAAAAAACTTGAATTTTAGATCGTTTTTAAAGTTTAAGAATATAATAAAATGAATTAAAAATTAATATCGAGCCACTTGTTGAACTTTTTACTGTGCAACAGATCTTTTTAGTTAAAACCTGAAGGTTTTTCTCCATTTGAAAAATATTTAATATATTGAATAAAATAACACCTTCTGCCCTGTAGCGGGTAAATATAATGTTAAAAATATGCCGCTTTTGCTGGGATATAGTACATTTTCTGAGCATTCCGAAAAATGCAGAACTGAAAATGGACGATTTTTGATATGTGACGTTGTTGAAAGGAGTGAGCGATATGTAAAATTTTGTAACTGGAATGGTACAAATACCTGTTTTGTGATACTCGTTAATGTTAACGAATTTATGTAACTGTTCTATTACATTTCCAAACATAAAATATAAAAAAATATATTATGTATTTATATTTATTCTATTATTTTAATTTTGTATAATTTTATGGACGTCGTCCATTTTTTACTACCAAAGCAATATAAAAATGACGATGCGTCCATGGTATGCCGTATACGCTTAGATTTCATATTTGTATAATAAAACCCATGTTTTATTATGTAATACTTATGTTCCTTTTACGCACGTATTATATTGCGTTTATATATTCAGAAAGGGTGCATTCTGTGATAAAGGTAACGCAATAAGTGTCCCTATGGCGAATGGTTTATGGGACATTATTCTGTGTCATAAAAAACCCCATAAAATGAACACCTTCCCGATGTGGGTCAGTAATACTAACCAAAAGAAATAAGTCGTGAACATTTTACTAAAGATTTTGGAAAAAAAACTGCTGTAAATTTTGAACCTCCTTTCTTCCATTTTATTTTTGTATGGTGCGACGGGTACTTTAAACGGGAGTGAAAAAACACTCAATATTAATGTTAACCTCGTTATGAATCGAACCCGGTACTTTATGTATGGTAGACAATTTTTCTAACCACTTCTTTAGAAGCAAATAAACTGGTGAGTACTACGTACAAGGTAAAATGAATTGACATCTCAACATATATGAAGAAGAATATGGAAGTATGGGTATTTACAGAGGCTGGGACCTGTAACAGGCAGGTTAAGGTTGTATACTTTACACGTGTGATATTCACAATTCTACCCATGATTGACAACCACACTATTCGAATTTTTGGCATACCCCTAGATAAATTGAATGATCAATCTCATGATAAGGTTACGTATGAGTTCATAACAGCCTTCTATGTTGGATTGAGAAAACTTTATATTATTTATATTTTTATATCATTCTTTCATCTATTAATTCCTTAATGATTTTTAAGCAAAACTGTATTATCTGTTGTATAAAAATTCACATCATTTAAAACAAAGTTAATATTTTAAAAATGGTCTGTAAACAAGTATATTTATTTATGAGTGAAAGAATGAGTGAGTAAAGAACAGAAAACAAATTTATGAGGCGAATGTAATTGGAAAAAAGAGCAGAGGAAGACCGAGAAAAACTTGGCACGATCAGGTACGCCAAATACTTTAGAGCGGTCAGGTTAGGAGTCGAAACAATCGGCGGGTATGTATGAGGATATGCATGAACGCGGAAGAGGCGAATAATGTTTGCAAAGACAGAGTGGTGTGGAATTCTATTCTCTCTGCCAACCCCTGCGGGAAATTTATACATTTTTAAATATTTATACATGTTTAAATATATTTTTATATTTAAACATGTATATTTTTAACGTAAATTATCCTAGAGAACAGTTTTTCAACTGTTACTAAGATAGTTTTTCGTCCCTATCTTTCTAAAGTAGGGGAAATTGCAAAAAACAAGTAAAGGAGGCGGAAATACGGTTCCAGGAAATACTAAATGTTTCTGTGACGTCAAACTTTATACTGAACTGAAACGGAAGTCCTGCGATAGAGTCGAGTAAAAGTTAAGAAAGGAGTACCTACCTAAAGATTCGGAAAAATCCCGATTCCAAAGTTACTTGTGATAAAAAGTCCCTTTGCTTTCCTTGCTTTTTAATAAAAATACGCCGCCTTCCCGCAGGGCTAGGCAGAGAGAACCGAACTTGCAAACAAGCTTCGCCTCTTCCACTTTCATGCATCTCCTCATACATACCCGCCTATCGATCTGACCAGCCTATGACAGGCCGCGAGCCCTGTAAATACCAGAATCTATATTTTCTTCATCCTTGTTGAGATATCTGATTTTTGAGAAAAACTGATTTTTTCTTAGATTATTTGGTGGAACTGAATTTTATATAATAAAATTACATGGTTGTTATTTTATTAAACTTATTTTTTCGATGCAAAAACGGTGTATGAAAAATTACGTTAAATGTAACATGGATTTTGAGGAAATTAAGTTGCGTCTTAACGGATTATGGACTTACGAAATAAGTGTCCGGTTCTGGTCCCGTGGTTAATGTCGCGGACTCTTGAGTCAGAGTTTCTCGGTTCGAACCCCTCTACCACGATTTGATACCTATTTTTAATAATGAAATATGATGAAATTGAAGTATTCTTGTAAATATTAAATTAAAAACAAAAATATTGCAATTTTCTTTAATTAAAAAAATAATAATACTAGGCCATTAACGCTGAAACGATACCAGGCTCGCAGAACTCCGGCTGGACCTGTTTCTGTGTGAGTAGAAATACCCCTAGCTAGATGAGACGCGAGTAGTTAGTTATATTTACTACTGCGCGCTGCTGGTTGCCTGGTAACGGCACGGCTCACAAAATGGCAGCTCCATCATTCAATATTGTAATTACAAAATTCAGTAATTTAGCACTAGAGGTCACCAGGAGGTCATAAGGTGAAGGATATGTCGAACCCTTATAGCATATGTGAACGGTACTTGTCACACATTTACCAGAATATATTTTGAAGCATTGCATATATTGTACTTTTAAGACATTTCGCTCACTCCTTTCAACAACGTCATATATTAAAAAAATCGGGAGATCGTTTTTAAAGTTTAAAAATATTATCAAATGTATTAAAAATAAATATCAAGCCACTTATTGGACTGTTTACTGTGCAACACATCTTTTTAGGTAAAACTGAATGTTATTTCTCCATTTGAAAAATATTTAGTATATTTAAAAAAACAATTAAACATTACCTTTTCTTCAAAATGCAAAAACAACACTTTCTGCCCTGTAGCGGGTAAATATTAAGTTAAAAATATGCCGGTTTTGTTGGGATATAGAACATTTTCTGGGCATTCCGAAAACATGCACAACTGAAAATTGACGATTTTTGATATATGACGTTGTTGAAAGGAGTGAGCGATTTATTAACGCGATAAGGATAAAAAGAGAGCGTAGTTAACAAGATTTTTCGTCGATTATACAAATTATTACTGAAATTTATTAAAAGGAATAATTAAAGTTTTCTCTCTCTTACCCCTATCCGCACCCGATGGTGCATAGGGCACTGCATCGTATTGATGCAGTGCTATCTCGATCGTTACTTACATGAAGGCAAAGTGATCACCCTGCGCTTCAGGGACTAGTCCAGGATAATATTAAATAAATATATGACTGTGATATCTATAAAAATGATATTTATTATCAATCGTGGGTAGAATGGTGAATGTTACAGGTGTATTAAGTGATCACTTAAATCAGTCTATGAAGAATATCCAGACTACCACTTTCAAGTATTCGGGAAACTTGATCATGCCAAGTTTTCCTCGGTCTTCCTCTGCTTCTATTGCCAACCACATTCGCCGCATAAATTGGTTTTCTTATCTTTTTTCACTTTCTGATTAAAAATATATACAATTTAAAACTTGGTACAAATAATGCTTATTTACCCGGCAGGTGTTTTAATCAAACGTATTTTTTACAGATTACAAAAATGCTGTCACATTTGAAGAAATCGTTATCCAAAAATTATGATAAACTAAATAAATCGTGGACTTATCGATCAAGATTGCTGACGAGTATTTCTTCTGGCACTCTCATCAAACCATCCTCTTCACCAGTAAATACTGGACATCACCATTTTGTACGTCTCCAGGATTCTTGCACAATTAACAATTTAAACAACTCTGTTCATGGTTTGAGACGATACAGTAGTGTTTCTACCACCGCTGGCAATGGTTTGTTTGTATTGTCGGATGAGGTCAAACAGGGTTTTGCTGAAAGGAAGGCTATAGTTGCTCTAGAGTCTACGATCATCACTCATGGTATGCCATTTCCCAAGAATTTGGAGACGGCTAAAGCTGTAGAAGACATTGTAAGAGATCAGGTGAGATATTTTTTTAAATGATTAATTTGACTTACTCTTCATTTTCCTTTCCTTTTTTTTTAGATGGGAGTATCATTTATTACCTGAATGTTTTTCGCATATACTTTGTGGCACATTTTACAAACTTTTTAAATAAAACAACTTTGTTTTAACACTTTTTATTGGTTCACTTTTTCCAACCGGTTTCGACAAGAACCTTGTCATCCTCATGGTTTATGTACTAATTCTAAAACATTGAAATACTCAAAGTTAGGTTATAGTTTTTATATGGTGTATGGAGTGCATGGAAGTTTTTGGTATCGTAAGGGAAGGGTCATTAACTATAACCTAACTATGAGTATTTCAACTTTTCAGAATTAGTACATAAACCCTGAGGATGACAAGGCTCTTATTGAAACCAGTTGGAAAAAGTGTACCAATAAAAAGTGGTTAAAACAAAGTTGTTTTAAATTAAAAAGTATCATTTTTTATTTACCTTGATTATTATTTACAAGTTTATAGATCTTTTTTTTGCATCTAGATAAAAAAATTATTTATTGTAATCTGTGTTGGGAACAGGAAGGATAACTTTGTGTGGGCCAATCAGGAACTCCTAAAAATTTTAGGAGGAGTTGAAAGCTTCAATTAAAAACACTATCTTTGTATGGTGGAGGTCCGTTATAGTGACCACCAAACTACAAGCTTTTCTGGCCGAGTTAAAGCTTTTATTTCACAAAGTATCCTTATATGGCTGAGTGCCATTACGGTGACCACTAAACTACAAGCTTTTTTGACCGAGTTAAAGCTTTTATTTCACAAAGTATCCTTATATAGCTGAGTGCCATTACGGTGACCATTAAACTACAAGCTCTCTTGGCCGAGTTAAAGCTTTAATTTCACCAAGTATCCTTATATAGCTGAGTGCCATTACTGTGACCATTAAACTACAAGCTCTCTTGGCCGAGTTGAAAGCTTTAATTACAGGAACTATCCTTTTATTGCAGAGTGCCGTTACGGTGACCATTAAAGTACAAGCTCTCTTGAGCGAGTTGAAAGCTGTATTTACATAAACCATCCTTGTATTTCAGGGCGCAGTTCCGGCGACCATTGCTCTCCTCGAGGGACGCGTCTGTATCGGACTGTCCGGGGCTTCTCTCGCCCGCTTGGCGGAGGCCAGGGGCTGCATGAAGGTGTCCCGTCGCGACCTGCCACGAGCCCTGGCGCTCCGCTGTCCGGGGGGCACCACTGTAGCGGCAACCATGATCCTAGCTGCCAAGAGCGGAATTCACGTTTTCGTCACCGGTGGAATTGGTGAGTTATTCAGTAATTCACTTCTTTCTTGCATAGGGCACTTTAAAAAATACATATTACTTGCCTTAGAAAATTCTCATTGTTTATTTTTATCTTTAAAAAAAATATTTATTAGTTGCTTTTAAAAATTCTCCTTACCTATTATGTACAAGAATTTATAGCATATTTAGTTCATATGTCTTAAAAATGACGAAACCGTTGTCATAAATTTAAATTTTTTATAATTCAATTTGATAGGCTCTTGAAATCAGTGTTTGATTTTAATATTTATTAAATGGTTGCCTTAGAAAATTCTACTTGCCTATTATGAATAAAAATTTATGGCATATTACATAAGATTATATTACATGTCTTAAAAATGATAGTGAATGTTTATTAGTTTTAGTACTAATAAATGAATAAGGTTGATCCCTCAAAACAATACAATCGATACAATGGATTCAATATCTTACATATATCAATAAAGATTTGTCACATAGCTCATATATTTGTCTCACTGCAAAGGGCACTGTATATGTATCGACCCGGTGTTATCTTGATCGTTAATTGCACAATGGTAAGATGATCAGTGCTGCATTTCTCACTGCTAGGAGGAAACCACGTAACCTCAGGAGAAGCCGGACTGTTGACTGTCGTCAACAGGCCTTTCGTTCCAGTAGAAGAGGTTTCGGTATTTTGTGTCCTAGCTTGGTTTATAGTACCAATGTCTTAATTTTTTTCATCATGTACCTATGATACCACCTCTCGTGAGAGTTCTTTATAAGCTAACACGGATTCGATGCTGCATAGGTCTTCATCAAACAAATGTGGATAAGTTCCTGACTGGACCACAATACATTTTCCTTCCTCCCCAACACAGAATAAATTCAAGTGTTTTTAGCTTGAAGTAACCAAAATCCACTAGATGATAATTATAATAATAATTATTTGGAAAATTCGTATAGCCCCATTTTCGTAAAATACTACCTCAAGGGCGCTTATAAAGACATGGATAATAATAATAACAATAGGATGATGATGATAATGATAAAACAAAAAATAAATGGATTAAAACGTCGTCACTCGGTCTCGGGCCGTCGAGTCTGGAGGGGGGAAAAGATGAGCCGACAAATTAAAACGCCTTCCTCTTGATCCCATGGGCTGGAGAATGGGCAAGGTGTTGGGCAGGACGCCTTCCTGAGCGATGGTCGTCACGCTGGAGGGCAGCTTGTTGAGCTCCTCGTCATTGTGAATGGATACACTTTACCAACATTGTGGATGGATCAATCTTGTACATTATAAACAAAGTAAATAATATAATAAATGAAATTTCCGGCTTTAAAAAAATACTCATTGCTGGGAGGAAACCACCTAAAACTCCTCAGTAGAAGCCGGACTGTTGACTGTTGTTAACAGGCCTTCCGTTCCACTAGAAGAGGGTTCGGCATTTTGTATCCTATCGTGGTTTAAAGTATCAATGTCTTTCACTGTTTTTATCATGTACGATACCACCTCTCGTGCAACGCGCCTCCAGCTATTGTGGATAAAATATTTTTTTAAAATAAATAAAATTAAAAAGCAATTTATTTTACTTGCGAAAAATGTTGTGTTAAAATAAGCAGGGAAAGGCGTTGGCATCAAAAACCTTCTTTAAATATTTCTAAAGGTATTAAAGGGTGATAAAGAGGGGCGGAGTGATGGGAACGGGTGGGTGGATGCTTCCGGTTGAAACAAAAGACTTCCGGCTTCCGCGATTGGATGAAAATACTGCACAGAAATTGTGCAGGCGGCCACGTACTTACGAGTAATTCATTAAGTCTTTCCGTTAGCTTTATTCAAGGATTACATTATTATTATTATAGAATTCTCACTCCTTGTTAGGAGTGAGAGTTATGGTGCATAAGGCATTTCATTGTATGTGATTTTTTTGTTAAATAACTAATTGTAAAAAAAATGTGTGTGGATATTATTTATTGTGTGGAAAAAAGGGTGCTGGTTTTCAACCGTTTATTCATCATTATTTCCACTGACCCATGGTTGGAAACCACTGATATAGAGTATTGTCAGGAGAATTTATTATATTTCAAGCAGTTTATGGGTAAAAAGGTTCAAAACTCCTGTCACAAGATAATATAGTCACCGGAGGCCTAATAGGTGCTCCGCCTCTATTTACTCTCCGTGTGTTCTTTCCTTGGAGCTTGGCGCAAACAAACAATTTTCTCTCCACCCTGCGATTCATGATACTACAGGGAGATCAGAAAGAAAGCATTAAAAAATTACATCCAATTTTTTTACTTTGTTTACTCGTTTCAGGCGCGTTTTTCCCAGACATCTCGCATCCCTTGACATTTTTGTGTGCATCACATAAACCTATTTCAAAGAAAAGAGTTATTATAAACACTATATTTAGTTTTTTTGACATCTCAATATAGATGAAGAAGAATACGGAAGTCTGGGTATTTACAGAGCTTATGACCTGTCTTGAGCTGGTTAAGTAATCACTTTACACCAGACTTCCAGATTCTTCTTAACATAACATATGTTGAGATGTCAAAATGTAAAAATAAATCATACGTGGACTTGTGAACTCGGATTTGTGAACAAATATTTGGACACACTAAAAATATTGTCAATAAAAATAACTAGTCAAATTATAAGGTACATAAAAATTGAAAATCATGTTTTCAGGCGTTTCCTAGAATGTAAAAATAATCTGGGGTTCTGATCTTCTTTACAAATAAAAGGGTCTCTGATAAATAAAAGCTTTCTTCAGTCGAACAAAGAATGCTGTTGTGAACTCATGTGCATGTGACTGATTAATATTTCTAGAAGTTCCAAATATTTGAGTAGTGTGGTTGTCAATCATGACCAGAATGGTGAAATTCAATTATTACATTCCTTTCTAATGTCATGCAACGATTTTTCCACACATTCGTCTGAGGGAACGCATTTAAATGGTACACTTTGATTTCATCCTTCCTTTGCTAGTTCCATGTTTCGATTGTTAGTGTCGGCACCAGCACTCCGTAGTGAACCGCCAGTTTGGGTTCCATGAACAAATTTTTAATTGCAATGACTCTTTTCAAAACACCATTTATTATTCCCTGCATTAACCCTTCTCTCAATATCTTCACTTGAGAACATGCTTCCCAAATATGAAAATTCAAGCATTTTTCCAAGAATTCATTATGTACAGTAATCTTGCATTCTGTCACATCTCTCTTTCAAATACAAATTGACTTAATTTCTACTTATTTTTTTTTTACAAAAATGTTAATAATATTTGTATATAACTACTCACTGAGAATAAATACTTATATTATTAACATTTTTGTAAAAAAAAAAATAAAAATGACTAACCTCAAAGTAAATGCTTTAACTCTTACCACTCTGTAGGCCAGACATTCTGGCCCATATGATTCCAGTAGGCAGCTCCGAGGGCCACAATGTCTGGCCCGGCGCAGGTATAACTTTAATCACTAGTTTCTCTATCACCTAAGTATATTCTACCAAAAAATATTTCAGATAAATACAGTTATATATATAGTATAGTATAGTAGTATAAACATTGTCATACGAATTGCCAGACAGAGTGTCCCGAAATTGGAGAAACAAAATATTTATTTTAATGTCAGAAAAACGTCACATTTTTATGATCAGGGTAGCTGATCAGTTATGAGAAAAAATGGTCAGAGTGGAAAGGGTTAAATATTAATAAAATTGAGAATATGTCTTAATTTCATTCATTGCCACGTAAATACTCAGACTTCCATATTCTTCTGCATCTATGTCGAGATGTTAAAGCATTATTTTTATATATTTTTTTAAAATGTGTAAGTCACATTTGTATCTTCCTGTAGGTATAATGGTGTGTATTGATCCCCGGATAGGGCTGATAAAATACGAACAAATGGACTCCACACACGCTATTACTTCATAATGATCTAACGCTATCATAATTGATCTTTAATCAGACACTAATTACTATCGGTGTAGATAATAACCGCTCTTTAATAAGGGGTGTGCCCATTCTCACTCCAATCTATTTTCACGTTACATCGGAAGACCGAGGAAAACTTGGCACACGGAGATCTCTAACCTTTTTAGGCTGCTTTTAATTAATTCCACTTTTGTCAGCCTCCGTGGTGTAATGGTCAGCGTGTTCAGCTACCGTGCTGGAGGTCCCGGGTTCGATTCCCAGGGGGGGGTGAAAATAAATATTAGTGAATTAATACTGTATATTTATTTAAAATTACCCTGGACTGGTTCCTGAAGCGCAAGAGTGATCATCTTGCATTCATGTAAGTAATGATCAAGATAACACTGCGTCAATTTGATGCAGTGCCCTATGCACCATTAGGTTCGGATAAGGGTTAAAATAATATTTTTATTTTTTTTTATTTAATTAAACCATATCCGCTACCTAGGTGGAGCATATGGAGTCTATAAACTGTCTCCTTTTCTGCCGGCTGCCAGCTCCCTTGCACCCTCCCAAGTCAGATCCGCGTCCCGAAGTTCTGACGAGAAATGACATTAATGAAGGGAAAAATAAATTATTGTAACTACTGTTAAATTAACTAACTAACTAACCATCGCGCCGCTTCCCCGCAGGGGTAGGCAGAGAGAATAGAACGCCACACCACTCTGTCTTTGCAAACATTCTTCGCCTCTTCCACGTTCGTGCATCTCCTCATACATACCCGCCGATTGTTTCGACTCCTAACCTGGCTGCTTTCAAGTATTTGGCATACCTGATCATGAGAAGTTTTTCTCGGATTTCCTCTGCTCTTTTTTCCAATTACATTCGCCTCTTAAATTTCTTTACCGTTTTATCCTAGCTCATTCGTTCTACATGTCCAAACCATCTCAATACACCTTTCTTAATTTTATATTTCTTTATTTTAATTTAAAACTAAATTAGCATTATCTAGTATTTCAATTAATATTAATAATATTATAAGAAGCATTAGTTGGTTAATTAGTTAGATATATATAGTTACGTATGTTTAAAAAAAGTATTAAATAATTTGTCCGCCTCCGTGGTGTAATGGTTAGCGTGTTAAGCTACCGTCCTGGAGGCCCCAGGTTTAATTCCCTGGGTGGGTCACATTAATATAAGTAATTTTTCACTCATTTTTATTCAATAATACCCTGGACTGGTACCCGAAGCGGAGGGCTGATCACCTTTCCTTCGTGTGTTAACGATCAAGACAACACTGCGTTTATATGATGCAGTACCCTATGCACCATTGGGTGCGGATAAGGGTTAGAAATATGCATGAGAAGATGCATGCATGTGATAGAGTCGTTCGCAAAGATTGTTCGCAAAGACAAATTGGTGTGGCGTTCTACTCTCTCTTCCTACCCCTGCGGAGCAGTAGCGCGATGGCTAGTTAGTTATATACAATTCCGTATGCTTAAAATAAGTTTTAAATGTGTGTAGCAGTAAATAAGTTCCAACACAGATTCAAATAAAACATGTTTAATCAGCTAGAAGAAACAAAAATACACTAAATGACCTTGTACATTATTATGTAAGCAAGGCGCAATTCTCATCTAAAAAAAATAAGTATGAAATTATGTAAAATTACTGTTTACTTATGTTCATGCTGATTAAAGAAAACACTTGTTTTTTCCCACTTGAGTTTTATTATAGACTACATGTTTCAGAAGTTAAACTTCCATCATTCGGGTCTGTATAATAACTAAAATATAAAATATAAAATTGTTCTATAAATAAGGGAAAGTAAGGGGAAGGGGTTAGTCAAGGGGCGGAGTTTGAAAACTGGAAAGCAAAAGTGAAGAATTTTGAAACAATATATTATTTAATAAATTATAATTAGAATTTAGGTTTTTTTGGATTTCTAAATTTTCAAGATAATTCATAATTTGGCCTTTATATGGAACAAGGTGTAATAATTTTAATTTATGAGAGTGAAATGAGAGATTAGTATCTATTATGTGATTTGCAAATTCCGAAAAATAATTACTAACAAGACCACTCTGATGTTCTTTAATTCTAATCTTTAAATTTCTCGCAGTTTGGCCAAATTTTTGACCAAACTGGCCAAAATTGTAAAATGTCTTACCACAAAGTTAATGCCGAAACAATAAATAAAACTTAAGTTCATACCAGAAATTTGTTCCCTTCTTTCCACTTCACCCCATGTAACCATTAACATAATTACAATACCTTTTTTGTTTTCTTTTATCCGCAGTTTAATTAATTTCATTTAGGGGGCTATTTCACAGCCTTTTTGGCAAACTCGGGTGGAAATAAAATATGAAAATGGAGGGGATGCGGTTCCTCGGGAATACTTAAGGAGCCAGATAAGGTTTACCCTCGTCCAACCACTCTTATTCCATCCCCTCCAGGCCAATTAGTCAACCCCTTAAGGTCGTGTGTTAATTTAATTAAAAACGAGCTCTGTGATTTATTTTGTCTAGGTAAAATGAAAAATGTCCGCCTTGACGTTAAACCTGGACTGGCATCTGAGGGTTAGAATATTAAATCAACAAAATCAATATTTTATTTATTGTTTCGGCATTAACTTTGTGTTAAGACATGTTACAATGATTAAAGAAAACACTTGTTTTTTACCACTTGAGTTTTATTAAAGACTACATATTTCAGAAGTTAAACTTCCATCATTCAGGTCTGTATAGTAACTAAAATATAAAATATAAAATTGTTCTATAAATAAGGAGAGAGTAATAATTGTTCCATATAAAGACCAAATTATAAATATTCTTGAAAATTTAGAAATCCAAAAAAACCTAAATTCTAATAATAATTTATTAAATAATATATTGTTTCAAAATTATTCACCTTCTTTCCATTCCTTCTTTCCATTTTTCCTTTGTTTTCAAACTCCGCCCCTTGACTAACCCCCTCACCCTAACTTTCCCCTCTCCTTATTCATAGAACAATTTTGTATTTTATGTTTTAGTTATTATACAGACCTGAATGATGGAAGTTTAACTTCTGAAACATGTAGTCTTTAATAAAACTCAAGTGGTAAAAAACAAGTGTTTTCTTTTATCATTGTAATATCAATATTGTTTATTATATCAGACACTGGAGATGTCAATATAACTTGTATCTTAACTTGATATATTTAAATTAATGTAGATCGAATAGTTTATATTATAAAATAAAGCTTTAAGAATAGTGCTTAAGAAAATTGATATAAGAATGTAGCTAACTCAATCGGTTACCTATGAAAAAGAGACTAATAAAAAATATGTTTTTCTTTATATATATATTTTTTTTAACGATAAAATACCCAAATATTTCAAGGATAAAATAGATTTCAACAAACATTTTCACGAACATATTACCAGAAATAAGGATAAAATTGGACTGCCATTTTGGAAAAAAAAATCTAAAAATCGTATCATGTATAAGGGTTTGAAAATGTATATATATATATATATATATATATATATATATATATATATATATATATATATATATATATATATATAATATATATATATATATATATATATATTTATTTATATAAATATATATATATATATATATATATTTATTAATAAATATATTTATTTATATAACAAATTCTGTTATAAAAATACTGTCATAAAAATTATTACTAAAATTATTAAAATTATTGATAAATTATCACTGTCCAGATTTTAATATGATTTAATTAATACACGAGTAGAGCGAATATAAAAAAAAAAAATTTCTAAATTTATAAGGCGTGAAAAGGGTTAATCCCCTTAAAAACCTGCGTTTATTTTAAATTAGATTTTAAGGAGTTATTAAACATTTTTAATGCTCTTTTAATATAGTGATTATTGTATGTATATTTACGTTTGTAGTGCAGTGGTTGTCATGTTGTATTGCTATGCACGAGGTCCGAAGTTCGTTTGTTGTTTTCTCAAATTGCTTAAAGGCTATAAAAGAAGGGTTTAATGGTGTGGGGTTTTATTCGTTTACACGAATGTAAGGGTGTTCATTTAGAAACAAACTGAAATTTTAATATGGATTCTAAACTAAGCTCTATGCGATTGTATTTTTATTTATTTATATAGGTTAATCACTTAAAAATGTGCGTTTTACAAACCAAATTAGACGCTCCATTGTATTTTATAAATTGTTCATATTGCTGCTACATACACCGTCACAATGACGCATTAGTGTGAATACCTGCCCACATTTTTTATTCTTAAGACTAAGAAGTGCGTTAGTCGTCAAGTTGGCAAGTCTACGCGGCGCGCTGTCATAGTCTGTGCGCGCAATGTGTACTCAAATTTTCAGCCGAGATAATTTAAGAATTGAGAAGATTTCGATAATATTTTGAATATATTTTGATAAATTCTTTTTTTTTTATAAAATACAATATGACGCCAAATTTGTTTTGTAAAACGTCATTTTTTTATTTGAAAATAAAAACACTTCATAAGTCACAAAGATAATATTCCCGATGAGTAATTCCCATTTTTTTTGGGACATGGGTTTAAGATTAACAAGACTGAAACTCAAATAATAAAGTTTAAGAAAAAGATAACGAAATTAAACAAAACAAACACAGGGCTTAATGTAAAATACAAAGCAACAAAGAGGTATAGTAAATAGACACATAAAAAAATCAGGTAAGAAGCATGATTTGTAAAGCGTCCAATTTTATTTTTAAGGCGTCCAATTTTTTTTAAAACTTAAGTAAGTAAGTTCAATCACAAGTGAAAAACCTGTTTTTATTTTTCCTCTCCTCCAGAAACATCCAGTACGGTAACCAAATACATTAACCACTACACTACGGAGGCAGACAGTTATCCTTATTTGTGAATATAAAATTCCCACCGATCGCTTTGTTATTATGCCCATTTCCCCTTCCTGAAAATTATTTGCATTTCCTGAAAGAACTGGGTTACTGGTTTGCTGATAGAGACACAATTACTATTATTATTACCGACTGTTAACCTGGTTTCCCGTTTCCCTGACCTTTCTGGAATATTTATTCCTTTCCACCTAGGAAAAGCTTCCCAGTCAATAGGGAGGGACGCTCTGACGCGTGCTGTAGGCTCATAGGGTGGTTTTATTATCCCGGCGACCCCTATATATTTTTATCTGATCGACTATTTCGGACACATTTTACTTTCGATTCACATATTTACATGTATTTTATTTAATATGATTTATTTATAACATATTACATATCGTAGTCGTACAGGAGAAAGTGACCAACTAACAAAACGTAAAATGTTCAGGAGGGCCGTTTCAGTCACTTTTGCTTGGCAAGAAAATAAACATCAATGCAGTTGGTCATTTTTAATAAGTCAATATATTATACTTCCATGTTTAAAATCCTTTGAGAATTTTTTTTGAGATTTAGGTATAGATAATATATTGTAAGGACCTTACTCCAAACAAAGTTGTGTTTATTGGCTTTACATATATTTTATAATGCCATCATGTTTTATAATGATGTATTTCTCTGTTAAAAATCGATTTTAAAATCTGGTAAAATTAATTGTTTTATTATTTTACTTTCTAACTCGTATTAACACGCAATGGTGCATAGGGCAGTGTATCGCAAATGAGCAGTGTTATATTGATCATTAAATTGTTAAATTGTCGTTTAATAGTTGGTTTATGACGACAGCTGAAGATGGAATTTTTCTGTTACATTTCATTGTGGTCGATTAATGCATTTTAATTTTACTATTTAATTTATGATTGATGATGTAAAAATCACATGTTTATCTTTTCATATTACATAATACATATAACATTGGTATTATTCCCTTTTATTTGAACACAACCTTCGATTTTCTGCAAACCGCATAGGAAGTACAGTGGTGGGCATGTGATGATAATACATTTTATTAATTTATTTAGACTTTAAGAAATCTAATTACTCTTAAAAAGAAAATCTACTCCTGAAGCTTAGATGTTCGAATAGTGAAAAAAGAGAAGAATGCAAGACTCAGATAATTTTTTTTCGATAATATTAAGGTGTTTCAAGACAGTTTGGTGAAACGATAAAAAAAAAGACTGTGTTTATATACCATATATGCAAGACTTTTTTCCCTTGTATTGTTTTGTCCTATTTCCAAAATCAATTAAACGAAACAATGTTTGCGCTGACGTAATTAAAATATTTACATGATTCGTTAAAATGATAGCAAAAGTTGAATTAAGTTTAATTTAAATGATATTTAAATATAACTGATTTTATGTAGTAAAAAGTTAAAATTGAGTAAATTGAGTTCTGGGATATTTTTGTTTAAAAAAATCCCTGTTTATATGTTAATATGTATATATACCATATATATATATATATATATATATATATATATATATATATATATATATATATATATATATATATATATATATATATATATATATATATATATATATATATATATATATATATATATATATATATATATATATATATATATATAAAGAAGAAGAGCTCTTTGCGGTGGTATGGACATGTGGAGCAAATGGATAGCGAGAGAATGACTAAGATAATATATGTGGCAAATGTGAGAGGGAAAGCAAAACGTGGACGACCGAAAAAGACTTGGCACGATCAGATCAATCAGAACCTAAAATCTGGCGGTGTCAAAAGTCTACGTAATCGGAGGCCATGTATGACTAGATGTATGGATGTGAAGGAGGCGAGGAGTGTATGTCAGGACAGAAGAGTATGGCGTTCCATCCTCTCTGCCTACCCCTGCGGGGAAACGGCGTGATGGTAGTAGTAGTAGTATATATATATATATATATATATATATATATATATATATATATATATATATATATATATGTATATATATATATATATATATATATATATATATATATACATATACACACACACACACACACACACACACACCCACATAAACATTAGGTGAATGTAGTTGGAAATAGAAACTAAAATTCACCAAGGAAAACTTGGCATAATTGGCACTTTCAAATACTTGCTCAGGTTATATTGACTTTTTTAACAGCTTTTTTTTTTAAAACAACCTTGTCTGATAATTTGCCCGCCAGTGCACAGGCCGGTAGGGTGAGTGTGTGGGCGGATGCGAGCAGCAGTGGATGAGATGATTGATTGCCATCAATCCACTCCCCGCGGCACGCACGGGTTGGAACACCCCTTGTCTGCATTGGCAACTGGGCAACTGATACTGTAATTTAGCTGACCGATTTTTGTATACTTTTTTTCCAATACCCCAACATCCAAGTGGCTCTTCAATTATAACAACGACATATGCAACCAATAAATCTCATTTCAGAATAAACCAATTTTTTTTAAGAAGAAAATTTATTGCACCAAACCTTTTAAAACTTTATATGAGATGAAAACATCTGTAGTTCTCGAAACTAGTCGTGTTTACATTAATTAACTCAAAAAGTGGTCTCGTACAAGTGTATTACTTTTGTGTTTTGAATATTGAAAGCATTAACTTTGTGGATCATATTGAAATGTTATTTCGAGAAATAAAAATACTTCTGTGGGAAATACCCACCGTTATATGTACTCCTAGACCTAATTATAGCAATTATTGTTAGTATATAAGGACATTTTGTTAATAATTTTAGTCAGTGTTTGATAATGTCCTAAGAAGACGAAACGCGTCACGTATTAAAATATACAAAAATAAATGTAGAATTCAATCCAACAAAAACCGTGTTTTATTTTGGATATATTACAGAACAATTCAATATGGAATTCTACCAACTGTCTGCAGTTACAATAAATTACAATTTTCATGCATTTAATAAATATGACATCTCATTTAAATGTTAATTCTTGCGTATGATATAATATATTTGTTAAAAGCTGCCAACGAATTGTAGTATCGTATACCTTATTGTCGTCCGCCTCCGTGGCGTAATGGTCAGCGTGTTTAGCTACCGTGCTGGAGGTCCCGGGTTCGATTCCCAGGGGGGGGTGAAAATAAATATTTGTGATTTAACACTGTATATTTATTTAATATTACCCTGGACTGGTTCCTGAAGCGCAAGCGCGTCAATTTGATGCAGTGCCCTATGCACCATTAGGTGCGGATAAGGTTTATAAAAATAAAAAAAAATACCTTATTGTAATAGAGCTTAACTATAGGCGCCCCCTGTTATCGGGACACATTGTACACTTAACCCAGATTACCAAGTCACTTGAACTAGAAACTGCTAATCTCTCCGTTTATCCCCTGCAATAATCTACTATCCGATGGAGTGCGGTTTCAATTTGTGTAATCATCTTATGCCGTGCATTATCATCTGCTGTTATAACCAGTGATGTACTAACAACAGAAGGGTGGGGCCTAAGTTAAAATTTCGCTCACTCCTTTCAACAACGTCATAAATCAAAATCGTCAATTTTCAGTTGCGCATGTTTTGTAGCAATTACTTCTTACCTCATATTTTCGCAGTCCTTTAAACACATCGCTCACTCCTTTCGACAACGTCCTAAATAAAAAATTGACAATTTTCAGTTGTGCATGTTTTCAGAATGCCCAGAAAATGTACTAAATCCCAGTAAAAGTGGCATATTTTTAACTTAATATTTACCCGCTACTGGGCAGAAAATGTTGTTTTTGAATTTTAAAGAAAAGTTACTGTTGAATTATTTTTTAAAAATAAACTATAACTAATTATTTTTCAAATGAACAAAAAACCTTCAGGTGGTATTACACAAGTGAACAATGAGGTGAGTGTTATACTACCATACCACAAAGTTAGGAATGCTTTTAATATACAAAACATTATATCATATATAGTGTTTTTATTATATGAAATCTATTGTAGATATACTTACTTTTATTTATGAATAGCCTTTTTATATTTAGTTTAAATTTTTAATGACTTTAAGAAGCAGGATGTACAGCTTTATTGAATTAAAATCAAAGTTATTTTGACCAAAAGGGGTATATGTAAAGTTTTGTTTGACGTATTTATACATTTCAGGTGTTGTAGTTTTTTGTATGTTACCAAAAAATTAAACCGTGTTTAATTTCAGGGAAATTTAAAATTTGATCCTTATTTCAGGGGGAGTCCACAGAGGAGGGGAAACTAGTATGGACATATCAGCTGATCTTACAGAACTGGGCAGGACCCCAGTCTGCGTGGTGTCCAGTGGAGTCAAGTCCATCCTGGACATCGGCAGGACCTTGGAGTACTTGGTAATCATAAGGAAATTGAAATTAACTAAATCTTCTTCTTCCTGGCTCTATCCCAATTTATCGTCTTTATAGACTGTTGGGGTCAGCTCTCCTCGTCCTCAGGTTATAGGTCCTTCTATCATGGACAACGTCACCATGCCTTCGAATCATGTTATCTTTCTGCAGCATCCTTTTTTTTTTTGGCCTTCCTCTATTAAAGATGTCTTTAGAGGAAGATCCATGGCGATTGCCTGGTTGCCAATATGATCAGGTTCTCTGCGTTCTAAGAAACACTTTGTCCCTAAGAGACACTCCAGCTGACCATCGAAGCATTCGCGATTAAGCAGTTTCTAGAAACTAGTAGTCTTTAATAATACTCAAGTGGTATAAAAACAAGTGTTTTCTTAATCATTATTAATATTATGTTAAACAGATAGCTCTGCCAGTCTGTTCAGATGTTTAAAACACGTGCGTATTTAAATTGAAAACTGTGTGAAAAATTCAGAGCAATCGGTGAATAACTTCAGTCGACTGTAACTTCCGAAATTTCAGTAGTGTAGTTGTCAGTCATGTGTAGAATGGTGAATGTTACAAGTGTGTGATCACTTAAATTCGCCTATGCTAGGTCGTAAGCCCAGTTTTCCATATTCTGTCAAGATATTCCTATTCTTTTTTGACATCTCATCAAAGATAAAGAAGAATATAGAAGTCTGGGCATTTACGGAGCTGACGACCGTCATAGGCTGGTTTAAGAGATCACTTTACACACGTGTAACATTCACCAATTCTACCCATTATTGACAACCATACTACTATACTAAAAAATAACATGAAAATAACTCCTGTAATTGGAGATAATCCAGATTTTGTGAACAAGTATTTGGACACACTCAAAATGTTGTAAAGATATTCCTGTTTCTACATACATACAAATTAACGATGACACGGACCGTTCAACCATTGGATCACGTACCGATAGATTTAAACGTAAATCGCGGGAATATTTATCAAAACAATTGACGATCACACATTTTGAATATTTTAAAACAACAACAAAAAATACGAAGTATTCCTTAGTATTATTAAAAAGATTACAAAAAAACGGATCGAATCGCTTGAATGATTATCAAATTATCGAGTGTAACGTTGTTTTAGGGGGATTTTAAATCCCTTCTTAGCTCCGGATAGGTTAACACAAAGGTAAAAAAAATCATTTGTTTATCCTGTAGGTACATTTCGCAAAGGCTCGACAATATATTTTCTGTAACATAATCCTTCGCTTCAATAAGCGTAAGGATTTCTCCGAAAAACAATTTGGCATTATGTTTCTCAAACGGTATGAAACCATCCTAAACAGTGTTTCTCAACGTGGAGCGTACGCCCTACCGATTTGCAATTTGAATGTTTTGGGGGGGCAATGCGTAAATCGTCGATATTTGTAACATTGTTGTCGAAAAACATATTTTGCAACTCTGACTTTTATATAAGATAAAATGTTATATCGCCATCTTGCGAATGTGAACAAGATACCGCTCACTCCTTTCAAGAACGTCATAAATATAAAACTTGATTTTACAGGAGAACGTTTTTAAAGTTTAAGAATATAATACAATGTATTAAAAATAAATATCAAACCACTTATTGAACAGATCTTATTAGGTAAAACCTGAAGGTTTTTTCTCCAAGAATATTTAGTACATTTAAAAAAATTATAAAACAATACCTTTTCTTCAAAATGCAAAAACAACACTTTCTGCCCTGTAGCGGATAAATATTAAGTTAAAAATATGCTGCTTTTGCTGGGATATAGTACATTTTCTGGGCGTTCCGAAAACATGCACAACTGAAAATTGACGATTTTTGATTTATGACGTTTTTGAAAGGAGTGAACGATATGGGGGGTTCAAACCATACGTTCTTTCAGGATTTGCTTACAACAGAGAAGCAGAATTTTCTAAATACCTTCACACAGAATTCCAAGAATTTAATTACTGTGGTAGTCAATCATTAGTAGAATTGGTGATTGTTACACGTGTGTAACGTGATCACTTAAACCAGGTTGCGACGGTCGTAAGCCCCGTAAAAGCCCAGAATTCCATATTCTTCTTCATCTTTGATGAGATGTCAAAAAAATAATATGAAAAATATTAAATATTGCATGTATGCATTTTTTATTTGAAGTAATTCACTTTATAAAATTCAAAAACTTTGTTTTAACCACTTTTTTATTATTACTACACAAAACAACGTATAATATTTGAATAATTTTTTTAAGATTTAGTTTTTGGTAAGGGAATGTAATTATTTATGAGTCTTTAATGTTTTTAATGTTTTAAAATTTAATAAACCCTGATGATGACAAGGTTCTTGTCGAAACCGGTACGTTAAAGTGTACTAATAATAAAAAAGTGGTTAAAACAAAGTTGTTTAATTTTATAAAGTTCATAAAATGTGCCACAAAGTATCTGCGAATAACATTTAAGAAATGAAGTAGTTAACTTTTTTTCAGATTTTTTTTGGTAAATATAAAATTGATAAGGGGGAGGGTGTGGTGATTTTTGATTCGTTACAATGGGGCATGGTACATAAAAAGTTGGGAAACACTGATCTAAAATGAAGAGATCGTGTGATCTAATACTGTTACATATGAAATCATACAACTAATTTCATCAGAAGTCTAAGGTTTTTCAGTATGCTAGCTTTATCAAATTATTTATAATAAATTTCAGCATTGCGGGTTGTTTCTTCAGTAAACCGAAAGTCTCACATTTCATAGAAATAATTTTCAATAATCAATTATTAAGGCACTAACTTTGTGATTTTCCATTAAAGAACGTATAATATGTAACTTTATAACTTACTAAACATATTTGTTATAAAATCACTACGTGTCTTATTACTTGGCTTGTTTAATTAATACGTAGATTGAGATCATAAAACAAAATGTTCTTTTCATTATTTTTGACATCTGAACGTAGATAAAAAAAATATATGAGAGTCTGGGCATTTACGGGGATTACGATCCTCATAAGCCGGTCTAAGTGATCACTTTACACACGCGTAACATTCACCTATTCCACCCTTGATTGACAACCACACTAATCAAATTCTTGGAACTTTTATATATAGATATTTTTCAAATTTGAAACGTAGTACTTGAATCACTAGAATTTCACTAAGACATCTATGGTGTGATGAAAAGAAGCTTTTTATTGAGCAGAAACACAGACTTTTATTGATGAGATGTCAAAAAATAATATGAAAATAACTCCTGCAATTGGAGATAGTCCAGATTTTGTGAACAAGTATTTGGACACACTCAAAATGTTGTGAATTAAGTAATAAAAATCAAGTTTATAAAATTAAACAACTTTGTTTTAACCACTTTTTTATTATAAGTACACTTTAACCTACCGGTTCCGACAAGAACCTTGTCATCATCAGGGTTTATTAAATTCTAAAACATCAAACACATTAAAATACTCACAGTTAATTACATTCCCTTCCCAAAAACTTCCAAACAATCCGTAAAAAATCTTAAATGTTATTTTTATTGTGTATTGCTTACGCCACTGACTATACTCAGTGGAACTTCGGATGCCAGACTGATCTGGGAAAAAACCAAGAGACGGCGCGTGACAGAGTGACTTATGTTAGCCATATGCTTCACCTAGGGAGTGGACATGGAAAAAGAAGGAGAAGAGATTTTACAGGCTTTCTTCCTGTCAATTTCTTAAATTATTTTTTTAAAATTGGTTTTATTCATATTTCCTTTGCCCCAGGAAACTCAAGGAGTCTGTGTGAGCACGTACGGAGACTCTACGGACTTCCCGGCCTTCTACACTCGGCGGTCAGGCTTCCAGTCGCCAGGCCACGTGTCCACCCCTAAAGAGGCTGCCTTGCTGGTCAAGGCTGTATTGGACCTGCAGATGGACTCCGGACTCCTCATGGCCGTTCCTGTACCTGAGGAGTTCTCTTTGGAAGGTGAGCTAAATAATTGGCATGAAGAACAACCCACAAAATTTTAGCTTTTAACTTTTTTTAATTTTTATATTTTATTTATTTTATTTATTCGGGAAATCTACAGCTTTACATAGAGTGAAAGTATATAATAAAAAAAAGTTACATTAATAAAAAAAGCCAATTACACAATTCCACAATTTTAGTGGCATTTATCAAATATGGATATACTTTAGAGAAATTTAAAAAAATTATAAGGGGTTTTCTATTCGAGATAAAAAATGTTTAAAATGAATAAAAATATTTCTTTAAATTTATTTTTGATATTCTTTTTGACATCTCATCAAAGATGAAGAAGAATATGGAAGTCTGTTCATTTACGGGGCTGACGAACGTCATAGGACCGTCTAATTCTTGGAAGTTCTATATATATATGATCCAATTTCAAAACATTGTTCTTGAATCACTAGAACTTCACTAGAGGCATCTATTGGTGAGATGAAAAGAAGCTTTTTATTGGGCAGAAACTCTATTGATTCTCTCTAATTGTTATGCTTTTCAAGAGTTTTCTTCAGAAGGTTATCTAACTAATGGCATGAAGAGCAATCCACATAATTTTTGCCTCTTAATTTTAGTGGCATTTATTAAACATGGATTTACAACAAGGTAATTCACTGCAAGCTTTTTAGGTTTCACGATAATGGGGAGAAGTTTGAGGGTAGACGTAGGGATTAATACTTAAATAACTTTTAAACTCTTATTTACTATTTATTTTTATTCCAAACCTTGTGTGAGTGGTGGGGCCCTCTACGGTTCATATGGGGTATATATATATATATATATATATATATATATATATATATATATATATATATATATATATATATATATATATATATATATATATATATATATATATATATATATGTATATATATATATATATATATATATATATATATTTATATATATATATATATATTTATATATATACATGTATATTTATATATATATATATATATATATATATATATATATATATATATATATATATATATATATATATATATATATATATATATATATATATATGTATATATATTTATATTTATATATATATATATATATATATATATATATATATATATATATATATATATATATATATATATATATATATATATATATATATATATATAATATATATATACATACATTTTGGGTGCATTGAGTATATTTTCATACTTATTTTGCTTATTAGGATTGGAAACAGGGGTCCGTTGTGTACTGCGAATTTAGCTTTCGATATTCATTATATATATAGGTTTCATTGGCTCTAACTGATTTTAGTACACCATTCACTCTGTACCATTCATTTTAGTACACCATTCATTCTCCCAGCACTCACTCATATGTAATATAATTATTTCATATTTTATGCAGTTAGTATAAATTTACGTTATTTAAATTAATATGAATAATTATATTCCGTAAAATATCTAAGAATAATATTTTAAAAAATCTTTGTAGGGAAGAAATATTCTTGCCTGATAAAATTATATCCCATACACGGTGGAACAAAATGTACCATAAAACATCCCTTATAAGGTAATTTTTAACTTTGAAATATATTTAAATTGTGCACAAAACTTTAGTCACGAATTCTGGATTTACTGAAACAAATATTTAAAATAATATTTTTAGGCATCCCCGAGTGTGAACAATAATTCAACATACGTTTCATGATGGTTTCTGCTAGTAAAAAACTTTATTTCGACCATAGATGTCGCGGACGAATCAACATATAATAGATATTCTCAATTGAAGCAAAAACATAACTTCCGAAATTTGAATAGTGTGGTTTCAATTGGTGTAAAGTGATCACTTAACCACCCTATGATAGATCGTATGCCCAACCTAATACAGTAATATGTATATTATTATTCATCTATGTTGAAATGTTAAAAAGTAAAATAAATGTTAAATTTAAAATTGAAACAAGGTCTTTAATTTTTACATCTCACCAATGTTTAAAATTGGCTCATATATATAGAACTTCCAAGAATTTGAGTAGTGTGATTGTCAATAATGGGTAGATTTGGTGAATGTTACACGTGTGTAAAGTGATCACTTAAACCAGCCTATGACGGTCGTCAGCCCCGTAAATGCTGAGACTTCCATATTCTTCTTCATCTTTGATGAGATGTCAAAAAATAAGGTCTTTAAATTATTAAATTATACATACATAGATGGCTCTAGTAAGCTCACCTAGAGTGTCATGAGATTAATGATATATTGTATGTAGGAGTTCCAAAACTTTGAACAGTGTGGTTGTCAATCATAGATAGAATGACAAATGTTGCACGTGTGTAAAGTGATCACTTAATCAGTAAATAACCGGTCATCCTTCTAACCCTTATCCGCACCCAATGGTGCATAGGGCCCGGTATCGTATTGACTCTTTTGTATCTTGATCGTTACTTACATAAAGGTACGATAATCACTCCTGGGCTTCAGGGACCAGTCCAGGGTAATATTAAATAATTATTCAAGTGTAAAATCACTATAGTTTATTTTCTCTCCCCCCGGAAATCGAATCCGGTACCTCCAGCACGGTAGCTAAACACGCTTACCACAAAATTGACTTCTTCATCTATATTAATATGTCAAAGAAGTAATTAGCACTTTTAATATAATTTTATTTCTGATAATATCTAATGTATTGTAAAATTTCTATTGTATTGTAAATAATATCTATTGTATTGTATTTAAAATTCCTTTCCTTCTCCTTCCTGCAAAATCTATTTTTTTATACCATACCTTTATTTCTGAATGTGGAATTGTTTAACTGGCTTTATTTTTATGAATGTAACTATTTTTGTTAATGTAATGTAATATTTATTATTGTTAATGTAACTATTGTTTATTATGTACTTTTTTAAATGTAAAGCTGAACAATTCCCAAACAAATAAAAAAAAGCCCAAAAAAAGCAAAAGAATTGAAAAAAAAGAAAAAAGGGTTTTGATCCACCCAGCACCATTAGTTTCTCGCTGCACTTCGCCTTGCAGTGTGTTTCTTTGAACAATGTGTGCTGCGCTAAATGCAATTTGAATGCCTTTGTCGTCCGTGAGGAATTTTTCATAAAACTCTTAGAAACCTCTTCTCCTCTTCATCTCGCGCTTGCGTATGGAGGACGATCAAAATACATACCCACCTAACTGTGAAGAATATGGAAGTATACATACCTTTTTTTCTAATGGGCTCAAATAACACATCAAAGTTCAAGTAGCCCCGGTAATATGCATACCCTTTAAGTATATATACCTACACTTAAGTATACATACCCTTCAAATATATATACCCTTTCTAAACTCACTAATTAAATAACTATCATGTCGCTTATCAGTAGCGGTAGGCAGAGAGAATAGAACGCCGCGCTACTCTGTCATTGCAAACAATTTCCCCTCTTTTCATTCGTACATCTCCTATTGCCAATTATTCCTACTCTTTACACGACAGCTTTCAAATACATGACCTACTTGATCATGCCAAGTTTTTCTCGGTATTTCTCTGCTCCTATTGACAAATATCTATGCTATTTATTGTAACTGCAGATAGTTGATAGAATTCCATATTGAATTGTTGGGTAATATATCAAAAATTAAACACGGTTATTGGATTGAATTCTACTTTTATTTACATATATATGATAATATGTGACGCGTTTCGTCTTATTAGTATTTGTTTATGTCCTAATAAGACGAAACGCGTCACATATTATCATATATCACTCACTCCTTTCTACAACTTCAAATATCAAAAAACTTGATTTTTCAGGAGATCGTTTTTAAAGTTTAAAAATATAATAAAATATATTAAAAATAAATATGAAGCCACTTATTGAACTTTTTACTATACAACAGATATTTTTAGGTAAAACCTGAAGGTTTTTTCTCCATTTGAAAAATATTTAGTATATTTAAAAAATAATTTCTCAATACCTTTTCTTCAAAATGGAAAAACAACACATTCCGCCCTGTAGCGGGTAAATATTAAGTTAAAAATATGCCTCTTTTGCTGGGATATAGTACATTTTCTGGGCATTCCGAAAACATGCACAACTGAAAATTGACGAATTTTGATTTATGACGTTCTTGAAAAGAGTGAGTGATATGCCGAAGTATGTCTCTGAGTTCAATAATATTATCTTTAGTCTTGTGATAACGAAAAAACATCGATAATCATTATTTTCCAGAGTAGAATATAAATAAAATGACCATACTTTCCCTAAAATATGTAATTATCGTCATTTTCCTTCAGTTTGTTCTTTCTAATTATCCTTTTTCCGCCAATTCGTACCGGAAAACAGCCGTGAATGGGACCGTTTTGATGACATTTCTGGGGTTTAATGCCCTGTAAGTAGCGTTATAAAAGCCTCGTTTGTGATACATTAATGCGAGGGCTATAATGCCTTCATAGAGGTCATAAACAAAGCATAAGCAACCATGAAATGATGACTGCCATAAACAGGTGGCACCATAAAATCTCGCGAAAATCCTTAATTACTATAATATGTGAGATGATTTGGATTTTTGGTATGCAAATATGTATTCATAAATACATAAATACACGCCGGATATTGATCAGTTCCATTGAGGAGGTATTCTAGACCAAGATTCTTCTAAATCTTTCAAGAATGTTCTTGCTTACTTTCTAATTTACGTTTTAATGTATACGATTTTAATTTTCGTTTGTAATGTGTATATTCTTTCACAATATTTTGAGTGTGTCCAAATACTTGCCCACAAATCTGGATTAAATCTGGATTATTATATTAAAGGAGTTATTTTTTAATATTATTTTTTACATCTCAATATAGAGCTTACGACGGTCGTAAGCCCCGTAAATGTCCAGACTTCCATATTCTTCTTCATCTATGTTGAGATGTCAAAAAAATTCAATAAATTAAAATTTAAAGGGAATTTAAATATGTGGCGCATCCAATAAAAAGGATTTATGTTATTTACAATACTTACACAAGAATATCGTTAGATGTCTCTTCTACCGTAGGTCTTCTTTACGTTTTTTTTTAAGATGGGAGCTGCATTTATTATTTACCTTGCTTATTATGTACAAGGTTTATAGATCATTAGGAGGTTTTTTGTATCTTTCTAACTAAAAAATACATTTATAATTTATGTTTTACTTTGTTAATATCGCTATTCCTTAAAATCTAATGTGACACGAGTTTCGATACATTCCGCGTCATTTTTAAACCTTGAAAATGATGCGCAATACATCGAATCACGTGTCACAATAGATTTTCAGAAGTAGTGGTATTTACTAAGTAAAATTTAAATTAAACATGGATAGATTTTACCAGAAAGTGACTGCCGAATTCATTAATGGAATCAACAAAAACATGTGTTCTTTAATCTGTGTTGGGAGCATGAGGGATAATCTAGTGTGGGTCAATCAGGGTCTTCTCAGCATTTGCTCATTGCTGGGAGGAAACTACGTAAAACTCCTCAAGAGAACCCGGACTGTTGACTGTCGTCAGCAGGCCTTCCGTTCCACTAGAAGAGGGTTCGGCATTTTGTGTCCTAGCTTGGTTTATGATACCAATGTCCTTCACTATTTTTATCACGTCGCTTACTCCTTTCAAGAACGTCATAAATCAAAAATCGACAATTTTTACTTGTGCATGTTTTCGGAATGCCCAAAAAATGTACTATATCCCAGCAAAAGCGGCATATTTTTAACTTGATTTTTACCCGCTGCAGGGCGGGAAGTGTTGTTTTTGCATTTTGAAGAAAATGTATTGTTTAATTATTTATTTAAATATACTAAATATTTTTCAAATGGAGAAAAAACCTTCAGGTTTTACCTAAAAAGATCTATTGTACAGGAAAAAGTTCAATAAGTGGATGATATTTATTTTTAATACATCGCATTATATTTTTAAACTTTAAAAACGTTCTCCTCAATATTTTTTTTGATTTATGACATTCTTGAAAGGAGTGAGTATGTATGATACCACTTCTTGTGACTGTTCCTTCTTTTTCTTCATGGCTTACAATCCTGTGATGATTGGTGTGCTTCTTTCATGGCCAGTCTTCACCGTCTCTATCCTCCACCCGTCTGTAACTGTAACAAAAATATCGTATTGGCTAGTAATATTGACTTAATTTTCAGAGTCTGCAATTGAATCGGCTATCCAGGAAGCCCTGAAGAAGGCCGAAGAACTAGGAGTGAAAGGGAAGGATGTCACTCCCTTCATACTGGCTGCAGTCGCCAAGATAACTGAAGGAAGATCTCTGGAGACTAGTATCCTTTATATTTTTAATATAAAAATAAGTTCAGTAAAGATCAACGCAATGATTTATAAATATTTTTTTGAATAAAATTATGACTTTGTAATTATTTCCCCAACGTTCGCCTCTGTGGTAAAATGGTTAGCATGTTTAGCTAGCGTGCTGGAGGTCCCGGGTTTGATTTCCAGGAGGGCGATGATAAATATTAGTCATTTTAACTAACAATTATTTAATATTACTCTGGACCGGTGCCTGAAGCGCATGAGTGATCACCTTGCCTTCATATAAGTAACGATCAAGATAACACCCCGTCAATACGATGCAGTGCCCTATGCACCATTGGGTGCGGATAAGGGTTAGAAGATTTTTTTCATATGAATTTTATTTGACCAGCAACGGGGTTTCGCCGTAACCGACATCATCAGACAGTATATAATAAAGATAATATAATATTGATATACAGATAAGCGTCAGGATGTTACCATAAATAAGCCTACAGTTGTCAAAAAGCTACGAAAACAAACAAACTAACCATCACGCCACTTCTCCGTTGGGGTAGACAGAAAAGAGAACGCCACTATAATCTTTCTTTGCAAACAATCTTCGCCTCTTCCACATTCCTGCATCTCCTCATTTTTCTGATTATTCCGATTCCTAACCTGCCCACGCCCATGTATTTAAAATGCTCGATCCTGCCAAGTTTGCCCATTAATATGTTTTACATTTCGCTCACTCCTTTCAAGAACGTCATAAATCAAAAATCGTCAATTTTCAGTTGTGCATGTTTTCGGAATGCCCAGAAAATGTACTATATCCCAGCAAAAGAGGCATATTTTTAACTTAATATTTACCCGCTACAGGGCGGAATGTGTTGTTTTTGCATTTTGAAGAAAAGGTTTTGTTTCATTTTTTTTTAAATGTACTAAATATTTTTCAAATGGAGAAAAAATCTTCAGGTTTTACCTAAAAAGATCTGTTGCACAGTAAAAAGTTCAGTAAGTAGCTTGATATTTATTTTTAATACATTGTATTATATTTTTAAACTTTAAAAACGTTCTCCTGAAAAATCAAGTTTTTTGATTTATGACGTTCTTGAAAGGAGTGAGCGATTTGTCCCTAGAACATTGCACCTCATTTTATATCGTGTTTTATTTTTTCTCCATTTTTTTAATAATCGCAGTACTTAACATAATACATACCTTAAATGTAATTTACAGATATGGCATTGATAAAAAATAATGCTAAAATCGGCTCTCAAATTGCCGTTGAATTAAACAAACTGGGTTCATTTCCAGGAAAGAAACAGGGTGATGGTATGACTAACGCATCAAAAGAAAATATTACGACGTTTTACAAAGCGAGTTACAAGAGTGATTCGAGAAGCAGCGGTAAGGATCAGGAAAGGAGTTTGACAAGTGAAGGATTCGGGAATATAAGACCAGTAGTGATTGGTGGCAGTAATGTGGATTACACCATCAGATTACTTGAAGAAATGAAGGTAAGCTTTTCAGACTTTTCCATTTAACAATGTTATGAAAGATTTTCCTTAAAGATCTTCATTTCAGCATTTTTTATTTTTATTTATGTATTGTAAAACCAACATAATAATTACAAAAATAAATAAATATAATAATAAAACCCCTATCCGCACCCCAATGGTGCATAGGGCACTGCGTCATAAAATCGCAGTGTTATTTTAAGTTAAAATAGCCCCGTTCTACGGCAATTGAATTTTTTGCTTAAAATACCGTCTTTAGATTAAAAAATTCTCAGAAATAAATAAATGATTTTCATAAAAAAGGAAATATTTTTACATTATATATTCTTGAAAAAAGTCTAATTCTTGTGTATATTCCTTTAAAAAAACTTTAATAAACTTCTGGAAATCTTAAAATCTATAAAAAATATATCAAACCTTTAAAACTAAATTTAAAAAACAATAAGACTCACCCCTACCTAGACTCCATACCAAAGAATATTTTAACTTTTAATTGACTTTGTTTATTACAAAAAATAATTGTAAAACGAACACCTTCTCTAAACACAAATGTACGTACCAGGGTTTAATGAAAATCAAGTTAGGATTTTTCGTTTATTGGGCCTTAAGTTTTTGTGAGGGGATTCATGGATGTATGAATAAAAAGATGCATTCTCTCTCAAAAGTTTTATTAATTTTTCCAACTCCACTGCGAAACAAGTCATTTCCTTAGATAAACATAGAAGTGAAGCTAATATACAACAGTTAGGTATACTTTTTATAATAGTTTCATCTATAATTGTTATAATATGTTGTAATAAACTGAGTATTGTACAATATTAATCCTATTCGGTTTCACGCATACCTCGTTACATATGTATTCTTTATAATTGTAATATTTCATAACTTGCATAATATCTACGTAATATTACATGTCGATAAATTGTTATAAATGACAAAAGTTATTTAATTGGTCGAAAAAAATAACGAACAAATACACGTCAATTATTTATATAAATTTATCTTTCTTGACAAAGGTGCATATCAAAAACAATATCCGTCTTTTTAATGCGCATATTACGGCACATATTAAGTATTATATGAGCACATTACGGCACATATGAAGTATTATATGCGCACATTACTACACATAATACAGTAACATTTGATGTTTTATATAACGGTACCATAACATTTTATATTACGGCACATATAACGGCTTAAAAAGTATTAAATGTATATATATATATATATATATAACAGCATATATCACGTGTTATATTCATGCAATACAAACGACGTATTCTATATACACATTATGGCATGTTATATTAGACGTTTCATATGCGCACATTACGGCACATAAGATGTCCTCTTTGTGCGTTTCTATGAGCGCATTAAGGTTTATTTTATGCACGCATTTCGGCACATATGTATGACGTGCTTATTCTATGCACACATCACGGCACATAAGATGTATTATTTGTGCATATTGAAGAGTTTCTATGCGCACATTTAGGTATATTTTATGCACGCATTACGGCAAATATGTGAGATGTGTTTATTCTATGCACACATTACGACACATTATACTTTCTATATGCGCGTTAAACTTGTAAGACTGTTTTAAGGAATTGTATGTGCAATAGGTATAATTGAGTTTCAAAGACGAATAATGTTTATCATCGAAAGAAAATATTAAATAAAAAGGCATTAAGTTGTTTTTTAAAAAACGGTGATATTTTCATATTGAATAAGATATTTCATATGAAATGAAAATTTTTTTTTAGCTTGATATAATATGAACACTAATATTATGAAATATACAGTCTCTAACAATGAAAAATCGCTAACTAATATAAAACCTTCATTAATTGATTCGGCAGTAACTTTGTGGTAAAATCTATCCTTTTCAAATTTAAGTTTTACTTGGTAAAAATCACTTTTTCTTAAAATCTATTGTGACACGTGTTTCTATGTATTCCGCATCATTTTGTGCATTAGCATATACGGTGTTTAAAAATGATGCAGAACGCATCGAAATACGTGCCAAAATAGATTTCGACCCTAGATAACTAAACTATATTTGTAGAAACAATGCCATTTGTGGATCGCACAAAATGGACATATCGCTCACTCCTTTCAAGAACGTCATAAATCAAAAATCGTCAATTTTAGTTGTGCATGTTTTCGGAATGCATAGAAAATTTACTATATCCCAGCAAAAGAGGCATATTTTTAACTTAATATTTACCCGCTACTGGCAGGGGAAAAAGTGTTGTTTTTGCATTTTGAAGAAAAGGTATAATTGCATTATTTTTTAAAAAATGCTATATATTTTTCAAATGGAGAAAAAACCTTCAAGTTGTACCTAAAAAGATCTGTTGCACGGTAAAAAGTTCAATAAGTGCCTTGACATTTATTTTTAAAACATTGTATTATATTTTTGAGCTTTAAAAACGTTCTCCTGAAAAATCAAGTTTTTTGATTTATGACGTTCGGAGTGAGCGATATGTAGTAGCTATGCGAAATAGTGATATATTGTTAAATGTCTCTTACATTCATTGCTAATAAACCAAACTTAAGTGCCATGTAATCGGTTCCTATTTTTAATAAATACTTTTGATCAAGTTGCACGTGTTTAATTGCGTAGTCCGCCAGACGAATGTTTAGTTATTAAGGGTTAAGAAAAAGTGGTTTTTACCAAAACTAAAATTATAAACAAAGTTTTAATAGTTTTTTTAAAAAGTTCATTGTTGAGATGATAAAACAAATATCAAACGTTTAATAAAATATAATAATTAGATTACACAATATAGATATAATATTTTTTGAGTATGTATAGTCTAATATTTACAAACATCTATCCCATTTTTAAAATGTTTTATTAGTAACAATCGATTATTTATTTGAAAAATATAATATTATGAGTACCTAACCTACATCAGCAGAACGTGCTGACATTTATTAATTATTTATTTTATATGAATATTTATAAATATATACATAAATTGTAATAATTCTCTAGAAATACCTATATTAATATAAAAATATGAACAAATCATCGATTTCAGCATTCAAAATACACAAGAGCACGCTAAAAATTCTAATTTCTATTAAAAATCACTTCTGCTTTCAACGCTTTTAAGAATATGAATAAACTTTTATAGGTACACAATATATGTGTTTTATTTTCTTAATGAATAAGTATTATCATAATTGATCCAACCTAACAAAGCGTCATGAAAAGAAATTTTTAAATTTATTTGAAAAAAAGATGGATTTTCATAAACTAAAATTAAGTCCATTTAAAAAAAATTTATGATTTGATGTAACATGAGAAAAAAAAATAGCTTCTGCATTTGAAAAGCTTTCCATCTCGTAGGTTGGATTAGGCTGTATGAATATGAATACAGCCTAATCCTATATATATATATATATATATATATATATATATATATATATATATATATATATATATATATATATATATATATATATATATATATATATATATATATATATATATATATATATATATATATATATATATATATATATATATATATATATATATATATATATATATATATATATATATATATATATATATATATATATATATATATATATATATATATATATATATATATATATATATATATATATATATATATATATATATATATATATATATATATATATATATATATATATATATATATATATATTAATATTTTAATCTACTTCATAAATTTCTTTTGGCATTCAGACATACTTACAAGTCTATTGGACTATTGCAATATGGATGTTAATAATGGGAACGTTACACAAGAGTATAAAGTGATCACTTAGGCCAGACAAATGCCGGGTCAAAAGCTTCAGGACTTTTGCTCAGACTTTCATATTCTTTGGTAAAAAAAAAACTTTATGGTAGATGTACGTCTGAAGTTAACACACCTATAATACGTAGACAATTTTTTTTATTTAAATAGTGATTTGGGGTATTTTAAAATACCCCAAAGAGTCATACAAAATTAAAATGGAGAATAATACATTTAAAGATGATAAAAATTGTTGGTGAAAAAATAATATGAAATGATTTAAACAATAATATAATCAAGTTGGATCAGGATGTGTGTATATATATATATATATATATATATATATATATATATATATATATATATATATATATATATATATATATATATATATATATATATATATATATATATATATATATATATATATATATATATATATATATATATATATATATATATATATATATATATATATATATATATATATATATATATATATATATATATATATATATATATATATATCGTAGTCATATAGGAGAAAATGACCGAGTACATTTTTTAAAAAAAACGTAATTATTGCCTATTAGACATCTTACTAGCTTAGTGATGATCGGAAAAAAACCCAAAGCGATTTTAAACTTGGAAGTATAATATATGGACTTGTTAAAAATTACTTGTTGCATTGATGTTTATTTTCTTAAACGGCCCTTAAATGGCCCTCCTGAACCTTTTTTCGTTTTGTTAGTTGGTCACTTTCTCCTGTACGACTACAATATGTAAATATGGTAAAACACACACTTTTATGAAATATTCTAATAATATAGTATTATTTTTACATATTATAAAATTGTGCACAAACATTTTGGTCTGATTCTTACCCACGTCGATATTTTAAACTGGTGTCATTCCACTTTATATCGCTCACTCCTTTCAATAACGTCATATATAAAAAAAATTGATTTTTCAAGAGATCGTTTTTAAAGTTTATAAATAAAATAAAATGTATTGAAAATAAATATCAAGCCACTTGTTGAACTTATTAATGTGCAACTGATCTTTTTAGGTAAAACCTGAATGTTTTTTTTCCATTTGAAAAATGTTTAGTATATTTAAAAATATAAGTAATCAATACCTTTTCTTCAAAATGCAAAAACAACACTTTCTGCCCTGTAACGGGTAAATATTATGTTAAAAATATGCCACTTTTGCTGGGATATAGTACATTCTCTGAGCATTCCGAATACATGCGCAACTGAAAATTGACGATTTCTGATATATGACGTTGTTGAAAGGAGTGAGCGATATGTTATCATACAAAAAAAATGGTGCACTGGAATTGACTGCCAGCGTACATTTAAATATAATAATATATCTACATTTTTCTACACATTTTATTAAATATTAGTTACAGTTTGGTGTTCATGAATTGAATGTACATTTCATATACTTATATATTTATTAAAACAAAGCAAATATATTTAAAAAATCTTAGATTGGAAAATAAATATAATTACACTGGCCAACAATTTACAAGTTTTATTTTGTAACTTGCATGAAAATACCTGATCCTTATGCACTTTGCATAGCTGAATTTAAAAAAAAATTTAAAAAAATTAGCACGTCAGATTTTTTAGCTATGGATATATTTAATTCTGATGTTGACTAAAGTTTATCTTGTTATTTATGTACAGATATATTTAAAGATATAATGCTATCGTATTAAATGTTTATATGTTAATATATTCCCACTGTTACTCCATAATTATCAATACTTTTTTTGAATCCCTTAGACCTTAGACTAAAGCATGTCTAGATACTAACCACTATTACGGTTTCAACGTATGTGGTCCATACAAAAAATAATATGACTGTAACTCAAAACTTGACGTGGTACAAGGTTTTCAACAATGAGAACGATTAACTTAGTCCAAATCAGTCATCAAAATTTCAGTTACAAAATCATTGTTAGCCAGTGTAATTTACATATATATATATATATATATATATATATGTGTGTATATATTTATATATATATATATATATATGTATATATATATATATATATATATATATATATATATAAATATATATATATATATATATATATATATATATATATATATATATATATATATATAAATATATATATATATATATATATATATATATATATATATATATATATATATATATATATATATATATATATATATATATATATATATATATATATATATTTATATATATATATATATGTATATATTTTATATATATATTTATATATATATATATATATATATATATATATATATATATATATATATATATATATATATATATATATATATATATATATATATATATATATATATATATATATATGTATATATATATATATATATATATGTGTGTGTATTTACATATTCTCACCATTAGGTACTACCTATTTAAGCTCATTAGACGTAACTAAATAATTTTTACTCTTACAAATACTATAAAAATTACAATGATTTGTTAAGAATGACTCATTTTTGCAATGTGCCAGCATCATTTAAAAAGTAATGAAATAAGAAAAAAAAATTTTAGATATAAGATCAATATAAATCTAGAATAATTATGTTTTATATAATATTCTTAGTATAAGATTATAATTGGAATTCCATACGCATTGCATATCTTTCCAGCGTTGTCAATATATAACTAGTTTAAATTATTATACAAATTAGTTAAATTTTTCGAATATAATTTACATTGCACACGACATGACCAGTATAGACATTTTAAAATTTAATATAGTACAAATTTTATATTACGTTCAAAATTGGATTTTCGACTTTGCGTTTTACGCCGACGAAAGCAATGCCAATTTATATTATCTAGTATAAAATATTAGAATTTTGAATTTATACGCGTCGTCAAATTCATATATAGTGTGTTTATAAATTTTTGAATTAGGAATACACTCGTATTGTCCAATATGTACCTAGTATAAATACGTTCTTAAATTGAATTTGGAATACACACGCATGTACCAAGTATAAACATGTTCTTAATTTGAATTTGGAATACACAGGCATTATCCAATATGTATTCAGTATAAATATGTTCCTAAATTGAATTTGGAATACACACGCATTATCCAATATGTACCTAGTATAAATATGTTCTTAAATCGAATTTGGAATACACACGCATTGTCCAATATTTACCTAGTATAAATATGTTACATTGAATTTGGATTTGGGTCTTTAGACGCTTTGGGTAACTTTTCAGCGCTCCGATTTATTTGTATCTAATTTAAAAATATTTTATTTTACATTTGGAATTCCGTACGCATTGCATATCTTACCAGCGTCGCCGATTTGGCTAAATTTGGTCATTGATTTTTTTTTACATAACCTAACCTAACTTACATAGTTATTAATATATAAAACTAACTATATACGTTGTATTTAATTATATAAACTATATTTTGAGTAAATAAACATCAAAACAGGCCATGTTTAGCCTTTCAACTACCAGAATGATTTAAACCATATAAAATTTCATTTTATCGTAGTATATTTTTTTATTTAGTTATTTATGATTTTTTTCAGGGAAAAATTATGTATGCAAAACGTTATAGATTATAAAAAAATAGTTTAAACGTAAATAATTTCATTGAAATTCACCGTGCTCAAAAAAAGATTTATTTTTAATATGCCTCATTTGTAAATCATTATTTAAATTTCTTCAATTGAAATGAATTCATACAACATTTTTTCCACAAAATAGTCAAATAAAAAAATGCTTAAAGAATACACCGGTAGTGAAAGGGTTATTTGAAATCGATGGAAAAACAGGTACACCAGCCAAAAGCCGTTCAGTAAATAAATATATAAAATAATTTTTGTGACGAACTTAATTTAAAATATTTGTATATTAAATCAATAAAGATTCGTTGAATATGTCACACATTAAAAATGTAAAACGTATGTTTTGAAATTGATCCAATGTTTTGAGGATAAATTCATTAACTGGGACGGCAGTCACATTGTGGTAATATCTATACACTTTTTATAAAATCTTTACTTGGTAGTAGTGGACTTACTAGTAATTATTTTTCAGAGTTCGCGATTCATATAATGGAAACTAATTTGAATCACATACACTTAAAATATTACACTCTGTTACATACAAAGATCTAGTCATGAACAGTTTAGAAAATATATAAATAAATAAATCTGATTAAACGTGAATTAAACATATCGCTCACTCCTTTTAACAACGTCACAAATAAAAAAAACTTGATTTTTCAGGAGATCGTCTTTAAAGTTGAAAAATATAATACAATGTATTAAAATATATGTATATCAAGCCACTTTTATTGTGTAACAGATCTTTTAAGGTAAAACCTGAAGGTTTTTTCTCCATTTGAAAAATATTTGGTAAATTTAAAAAAATAATTAAACAATACCTTTTCTTAAAAATTCAAAAACAATACTTTCTGCCCTGTAGCGGGTAAATATTAAGTTAAAAATATGCCAATCTTGCTGGGATATAGTACATTTTCTGGGAATTCCAAAAACATGCTGAACTGAAAATTGACGATTTTTGATATATGACGTTGTTGAAAGGAGTGAGCCATAAGCTTTTCCAAAATATATCAATATATTATTATCTACGTTCCCATTACAAAAAATCTCGCTCTTACTGGAGGTCCCAGGTTCGTGACTCCCACAAATAAAAATAAGTGATTTTTTCACTGTGAACTTTATTCAATATTATCCCGGACTGGTACATTATGCGGATGCTAATCACCTTTCCTTCATGTGTTAAAGGTTGTTCTTCGTTTATATGATGCAGTACCCTATGCGCCATCGGGTGCAGATAAGGGTTTGAAGAAAAATAAGAAAAAGTATGTATAAATATTGAAGAAATTTTTAATAAAGCCGCTATCTTACAAACTTTTAAAGAAAAAACAATTGAAGTGCAAAATTCAAGTAACTCTAGATATTCTAACAATTTAATTTTGCACAGATGTAAAACAACAGCAGCGTTAAACCATTATACGTACATAGGTAAAAAAACTTTAATAAACCTCCGGAAAACTTAAAATCTATAAAAAATTATCAAACTTTTAAAACTAAAATTAAAAAATATTTAAGACTCACCCCTTCCTAGACTCCATACCAAAGAATGTTTATTTTTAATTTTTAATTTACCTTGTAATTTTTTTATTTTTAATTTTAATTTACTTTGTTTTAATTTACTTAGTTTTTTAAAAAAATAAAAATAAATGTGAAACGAACTCCCTCTCTAAACACAAGTATCTACTTTATTAGAGAGGTAGAAACGTTATATATAAGATGTTCTGTATATTTACCTATTTTGTATTTCAAAAATGTATTTTTGTAAAAAAAAAAAAAAAAAATGTGTTCCTTTATATATTTTTTAAATAAATAAATAAATAATTACAGAACAGAGTGAATCAGAATCAGAGAACCCTAGAACAGGTGCAAGAATTTTTATATCTAGGAAGCATGTTCACAAGGGATGGAAAAGTGGATAAGGATATTGAGAGAAGAGTGAATGCAGGGAATAGAATAAATGGTGCTTTTAACAGAGTGATTGGGAACAAGAATATGTCCATGGAAGCCAAGCTAGCGGTTCACAACGGCGTGCTAGTACCGACACTAATGTATGGAAGCGAAACATGGAACTGGGAAATAAAGGATGAAAGCAGAGTGAACGCTGTTGAAATGCGCTCCCTCAGACGAATGTGTGGAAAATCATTGTATGACAGAATTAAAAACGACGATATAAGAAAGGAATGTAAGGCTGAACGAGGAATAATTGAAAAGATTAAGAAGAGTTCTTTGCGGTGGTATGGACATGTGGAGCGAATGGATAGCGAGAGAATGACTAAGAAAATATATGCGACGAATGTGAGAGGGAAAACAGAACGTGGACGACCGAAAAAGACTTGGCACGATCAGATCAATCAGAACCTAAAATCTAACGGTGTCAAAAGTCTGCGTAATCGGAGGGCATGTATGACTAGATGTATGGATGTGAAGGAGGCGAGGAGTGTATGTCAGGACAGAAGAGTGTGGCGTTCCATCCTCTCTGCCTACCCCTGCGGGGAAACGGCGTGATGGTAGTAGTAGTAGCAAATGTTGGATTTTGGAGTTTTACTAAAATGTTGAAATAAAATACATCGTTAGATGGCATCCCCAATTTAAGGGTAGTTGTCGAATACATCGAACTATCTAGACCGTATAAAGTCTGACACTACTTTAAACTTTGAGTAATTACTTCGCCAGGGGTAGCTGCCTATAACACCCCTCGATAATTCACCGTCTTCACTAGTTTCCCTAGACTTGACGTAAATAAAATATACTCAAAGGCACTGATTAATACTGACTCTAAGCGAAAGCCTAGTACTTTTGAAAACTTTCAGGGTGTTTTTTCGAGATATTTATTTTACTATAATTGTGACCGAATGCCACTATCTTTTTTAGTTTTTTTGTTTATTGCAAAATAAATAGCCTATAGTGTTCCCTTAATTTCGAATTATAAATATATACAGAGCTATTTTCCATGCAGCGCGGTGGAATGACGTTCCGACACCTTTATATATATCTATATATATAAATATTTGAACAAGCTTTTTTTAATTTTTTTTTTTAATATCAATTAAACGAAACAATTTTTGCGCTTACGTAATTACAATCCATATTTATTTAATTCGTCAAAATGATAGAGTATTGTAATGAATATTTAAATGATATTTGAAAAAAATATATATTTTTTTAGTGGCGAGCTTGACATGAAGTAAGTTCCGGGGCCTTTTTCGTTTTAAAAAAGCCATGTATACATATATATATATATATATATATATATATATATATATATATATATATATATATATATATATATATATATATATATATATATATATATAAATATGTATATATATATATATATATATATATATATATATATATATATATATACATATATATATATATATATATATATATATATATATATATATATATATAATAATAATAATAATAATAAAACCCTTATACGCACCCCAATGGTGCATAGGGCACTGTGTCATATTAACGCAGTGTTATCTTGATCGTTTACACATGAAGGAAAGGTGATCAGCCCTCCGCTTCAGGTACCAGTCCATGGTAATATTGAATAAATATTACAGTGAAAAAATCACTTATATTTATTTTACCCCCCTTGGGAATCGAACCCGGGACCTCCAGAACGGTAGCCGAGCGTGCTGACCATTACACTACAGAGGACAAAATATACATATATATATATATATATATATATATATATATATATATATATATATATATAAATATATATTTATATATATATATATATATATATATATATATATATATATATATATATATATATATATATATATAAATATATATATATATATATATATATATATATATATATATATATATATATATAAATATATATTTATATATATATATATATATATATATATATATATATATATATATATATATATATATATATATATATATATATATATATATATATATATATATATATATATATATATATATAAATATATATATATATATATATATATATATATATATATATATATATATATATATATATATATAAATATATATTTATATATATATATATATATATATATATATATATATATATATATATATATATATATATATATAAATATATATATATATATATATATATATATATATAATATATATATATATATATATATATAAATATATATATATATATATATATATATATATATATATATATATATATATATATATATATATATATATATATATATATATATATATATATATATATATATATATTAATATATATATATATATATATATATATATATATATATATATATATATATATATATATATATATATATATATATATATATATATATATATATTTATATATATATATATATATATATATATGTATATATATATATATATATATATATATATATATATATATATATATATATATATATATAAATATATATATCAATGGAAATTAAGGGAGTACTATCGGTTATTGGTTTTGCAATAAAAAAACTTTCTTTGAAAATTCCTAGACTCACATTTAAGTAAACAACTTTTGTGTTGCTCGCCAAAAATAGTCGTAAGTTTGGATCAATAGCTGAAAGGGAATAAGGAGAGATATTTTTAGAAAGTGGGCCCAGATAGAGATTATTAGCATTTGGAAAGCTACCAACGGTGGTTGTATTCACTGGTCATGCGTGTGTAATGTACGAATTACTTTGATATAGAATATAATTCAATGCTGATGGTGTTTACAGACTCCTCAATCTGATAGTATTTTGACAAAAAAGAAAATTCGTTTATCTTAAGAAATTTCCATATATAAATTTAAACGAGAGTTTTTGATACATTTTGTGATTTCATCAAAACTGAAGAAGAATATGGAAGTCTGTGTATTTACAGTATTGTAGGTACCGTGAAATTAGTAGGTACGCAAAGCACTTAAAATAGACAAATTAATAAAAAAAGCAATAATAAGAAAACTTCCGTCATCTTTACTAACAACAAATATTTTTAAACGTTAACTTCTTACAAAATCTAGCATATAACTCTTATGACATTTTAAAATAGACAAACATGTGTAAGTCTGTGTATTTACAATGACATTATAAAATAGACAAACATGTGTGAGTCTGTGTATTTACAATGACATTATAAAATAGACAAACATGTATGAGTCTGTGTATTTACAAGGCTTATGACCAATTATGGGCTGTTTAAGTGATCACTTTACACACGTGCAACATTCGCCATTCGACCTATGACTGACAACGACACTAGATATTTTGACCAGTCTCATGACACAATATATATGAGTTCACAATAGTCATCTATGTTAGATTGAGAAAAGCTTTTATTTAGCAGCGACCCTTTTATTTATGAAAGTATTTTTTTTGTAAATAACAGATTTAATATGAGTTTTGATGTTAAAAGTCTGTGTTTTCAAATAATAATATTTTGAAACACAGCATTTTTCCAAAAATAACTAACTAACTAACCATCACGCCGCTTCCCCGTAGGCAGAGAGAATAGAACGCTACACCACTCTGTCATTGCAAACATTCTTCGCCTCTTCCACGTTCATGCATCTCCTCATACACACCATTCCATATCAATTCTCATTAACCATACCAATTCTCTCATAGATTATTACGACTCCTAACCTGACCACTTTCAAGTATTTGGCATACCGGATCGTGCTATGTTTTTCTCGGTCTTCCAGCATTTTTCCAGCATTTATTTTTAAAAAATAACTTTATTCGTTCCTATATATTTTTAGGACCAACAAAAAAACTTACTTTCACGACTTTCAGTTATAATTTTTTTCCAAAACTATATAATTATTTTGAAGAAAAAATAATTTTTTCATTGAATAAAGAATGTTTTAAGAAAAAATCAATTACGTAAAATTTAATCTGGATTAAGAGAAAATTAAGTTGCGCCTTAACGAATACTGAGCCTTAATACGTTCTGATATTAAAATTTTGTCCTCGAAATTCAGTTCTTGGTGATACCACGTAATGCCACGAACGTATAAAATAAATTATTCCACAAAAAATATATAGATTAGTCGAATATGAATAGTGTTATTAATAAATATGATTTTTTTTTGAGGGGAAATAAAATATGATTTTTTTCTGGTGGAATAGAAAATAAACGTTTTTATCGATAGTTATTCAGAATCAATAAACCTTGAAACTCTTTCCAAGGAGCAATACAAAATGGCTCGCAGACATGCGATATTTTCAGTAGTCCCATTACTTAAAAATATCGTGATATACATAATTAAATGGTTTTTAAAAAAAATCATAAACTGCATAACCGATATACAGTAAAACCTCGATATAACAGACTAATTGAGGGGATGGGGAGTCTGTTTAATCCGAATTTCAGTTATATAAATTATGAAGTGATAATATTAAACGTATGACGTAATTATCATGGCTGCTATTTTTTTTAAACATGCGGCGATATTTGAATTTAAGCATGTTTAATATTTATACTCGTATATCAAATATTAAAATCAAACACTGAGTTTTAGAGTCTACTTACTACCTTGTATTTCATTATTGAAAACACAAAAAAAAGTGAAAATTGTTTCGCCTTGTTATGGCATTTTTAAACTGCCGTATAACTTTATATTAACTGATGTATATGTCAAAATGATGTTTGTGTTTAATATTAACAGGATCGGTTTTTGTCCGTTATGTCGGATGTTCGTTGTATAGAGGTCCGTTATATGGAAGTTTTACAGTAATAGGTAAATTAATGTTTTTCATATCATTTTAATGTATATGTAAAACTAATGTTTATGTTTAATATTAACAGGATCGGTTTTTGTCCGTTATATCGAAAGTTCGTTGTATAGAGGTCCGTTATATCAAAGTTTTACAGTAATAGGGAAATTAATGTTTTTCATATCATTTTACGTTAGACCAGTGGTCGGCAAAATTAGCTTAAGAGCCAAATATGCACATTCCAACGATTGAAAAATTTCTTGACCGCCAAATCCGTATGCAATTCTAGTACACCTTTTTATTTATAATTCTAGAAATTTTTAATATAAGTTTTACTTGATACATGCAACTATTTCACAAAATAAATTGTTAGACGTGTTTTGATCATTTTTAAACACCGAAAGATATTTCATTCAAACCCTTATCCGCGCCCCAATAGTGCATAGGGCACTGCGTCATATAAACGCAGTGTTATCTTGATCGTTTATACGTGAAGGAAAGGTGATCAGCCCTCCTCCTCAGGTACCAGTCCAGGGTAATAAATATTAAATAAATATTAGAGTGAAAAAAAACACTTTTATTTATTTGACCCCCCCTGGGAATCGAACCCGGGACCTCCAGAACAGTAGCCGAGCGTGCTGACCATTACACTACGGAGGCGGACCGAAAGATATACTAAAAATTATGCGAATTGCATCTAAATAAGTGTCACAATAGATTTTAAGAAATATTGGTATTTACCGAGTAAAACTTGAATAAAAAATGGATACATACTAACCATAATGTGACTGCCGAATGCATTAATGAAAATTATGTTTTTTTGTGTCATTTGATTCAACATAAATGGATTTTGAATATAAACTGTTTATATTTACCCGTGAACCCTTAGATGGAAGCATCTGTAGCTTCTGAAACTAGTAACAATATAATACTCAAGTAGTAAAAAACAAGTGTTTAAAAAAATAATTAAGTCATGTCTTACCACAAAGTGAATGCCGAAACAATAAATGATATAGAAAGTAATTTTAAATGGTATAATAATTGGTTTGATGAAGTGGTGATGACGTATTAAAACCAGTACACAAAAGTAAAAGCTTAAAACTTTGTAAGCTAAGATGACATATTCTATTTTGAAATATTATGTTTACATGTCTCACCGAAAATTTGATGTTTTACACATTAAAAACATTAGTAATATACATTGATTATGATATAATGTTTTAGCAGTCTATGTCACAGTTGACACCGCCGATGGCACCGCAAATCATGTTTCGTGTTTAAAACATGACGAATGTTTTTTAAATTCACGACGAAGCACGCTTATCGATAGCACTCCACTGATTACAAAGCATTCACTAGTCGTAATGAATAAAAGCATTTCTATCTAACTTATTTTGTCGAACATCGCTCTAAATTTTGTATCTAAAGTGATACTACAGGTTTTAAACTTCAAATTGGACGTTTTAGAAATAAAATTGGACGCCTTAAAAATCAAATTGGACATTAAACGAATCAAATTGGATGTTTTACACAATAAATTGTACGTTTATTGAATTATAAAAAAGTTAGAAGTTTTAAAAATATATTTATATTAGTATATTACTATGTACATATATATGTACAGTCAGTGTAAATACCTGCCCACATATCTGATTCTTAGACTAGCAAGTGCGTTAGTCGTCAAGTTGGCAAGCCTGAGCGGCGCGCTGTCATTATATGTGCGCGCGATGTGTACTGAAGTTTTCAGACAAGATATTCAATACTACTTCGAATCAAGAGTACTTATTACTTTGAATATATATTTTTTTTTAAATTCTTTTATAAAATACAATAAAACGTCCAATTTGTTTTGTAAGGCGTCCTATTTGGTTTGTAAAAGGTCCAATTTGAAGTGAAAAACCTGTATGAAGCTATTTTAAACAATAAATTAGTACCTTAATGGATTTGCGGTATAAAAATATTGACATAAGTTTGAGATGATAGATGATAGTGACATCTATAGGTAATTTTTACAAATTAAACTATTTTATGTTTCCATATTTTGGCAAATCATTTTAATTCGCTGAATTTTTATGATCATAAAATATATTGTAAAAATGAGTTGAGAGAAAAGTGGGGAATTCATGCTCTCAAAAATAGTTCAGTAGTTCTCAGTTTTAATTTTGAAGCAAGTTTTGATCACTGGGGCCAAGCAAAATAGTACCGTGATTGCACACAACTATGGTCCAAATTCGCAACTATGTCCCTATGCCACAACTATGGTCCTAAGCCTCAACTATGATCCACATGTGGGTTACGATCACACCCAATACAGGGCCAGTCTGCGTTACGTAGCACGCAAATTACGTAATTTCGCAGTTTATTTTGATAAAAAAAAATCTCAGTAGAGTTACATGTAGGCGGAAATGACGTTGTATAATATTTTTTGTTTACGTAACACACTCAATCAAATTGTAAAAATAACAGTGTCGGGTTGTGGTCCCGTGGTTAGTGTCGGGGACTCTTGAGTCATAGTTTCTCGGTTCAAACCCACTCTAGCACGATTTGATACCTATTTTTAATAGTGAGCCACATACGATCATAGAAATAATATGAAATTGAAGTATTTTTATTTATAACAAAAACACATATATTTATATTTAAATAAAAAAAAATAGTCGAAAAGCGATTTTTTATCTGTTAAATGTGTATGTAATATTATTTCGATCGGGGGTTTAGCTATATCTAAGATTTGCGCTATATTCATTGATCAGTTCACTTCAAAATGAATGAACTTGTATTGAGTATTAGAGTCATTATTTTTTTTGTTTGAACATATAAATATGTTCAATCTTTAGTTTGAACATATAAATTAAGTTAAAATAGAGTGGAGGTAAAACCTGAAAAAATGAGGTTCACAACATTAACCACGTGACCATAGTCTGACTGTTATGATATTGGATAAGACTTTATCCACCTTTTGCAGATATGAACATCAAAGGCAGCTCTATTGCACCTAACTTTCATTAAATATATGAAAGAAATATTTTTATAAGTGTGTGCTTTTTCGATTTACTAACGGAAGTATCTAATGGATCATAGTTATGTGCTTCATAACACAACTTTGGTCCAAAATTTATAATAATAATAATAAAACCCTTATCCGCACCCCAATGGTGCATAGGGCACTGCTTCATATAAACGCAGTGTTATCTTGATCGTTTACACATGAAGGAAAGGTGATCAGCCCTCCGCTTCAGGTACCAGTCCAGGGTAATATCGAATAAATATTACAGTGAGAAAATCACATATATTTATTTGACCCCCCCCTGGGAATCGAGCCCGGGACCTCCAGAACGGTAGCCGAGCGTGCTGACCATTACACTACGGAGGCGGACATTTATCGATTTACTAACGAAAATTACTAATGGACCATAGTTAAGTGCTTCATAACATAACATTGGTCCAAATTTTATAAAGAAATTTTAAATATTTGAAATATTGTAGATATGGAATATAATATCGATTTCTGATATTTCTGAACGTAATATTATGAAGTATGTATAAACTTTTCAATAATATTTAATTTAGACGGTAGAAAAAATATGTATTGAAAACAATTTTTTTGGACCATAGTTGCGACAAATTACGGTACTAAAGTTTCATTTATTAGTAGGCCATAGTTTGATTAATGTAGTCTTTTTTAAGCTCCCTTTGAGAAATTGCCGTCAGCTTGTTAATAGGCACAACTGACACATGACTAATTACGTAATACACAATCCAATGCGGAGGGTAAACTAAAAACTTTCATTTGAAAATACGAGAGTAATGTGAAAATGTTTCAACACCGAAATGCTTTTACAAGTACGTGATTTTCCCGCTGTCCTTGCTCGTCCTTCTCGCGGTAAGTTCCGTCAGTGCTTTTAGCGAGGTGCCTTCGGCGGCCTGATCTCACGGGGCCCCGGCAGCTCTCCAGCGCTGGCCGAACAGCTGCTCCAGGTAGTATCTTAGTCAGATCCTGGTCGCGGTGGGCCCCCCCGCCAGCAGGCGCCGGCTGCGGTCCATCTCGCGCAGCTCCAGCGCCTCCTCGGCGCCCAGCAGCGCGCAGCCGCTCGTGGCGTCCGAGTCGCGCCGCTGCAGCGCCGCGCGTCGCTCCGCCTGCACCGGCAGCAAGGCCTCCCGCTCGCCGGACCCACCGCCCCCGCACACTGTCCCGTTAGCGCTGACGCCGGGCGGTCCTGCTCCTGTGCGTATAGGACTGGCTCCGAGCTCCATGTTCAAGGCAGCAGCACCAGCGTCGATCTCACTCTGCAGCATCTTGATCTTCTGTATCATTTCTCTTATCTCGTATCTAAGTATACCCAGGAAACATAGTTTTAAAAAGGCTATGACGCAGTACCCGAGGACAAACAGCACGTCTGCGGTATGTCGTAACCATGCTAGAAGCCGTTCCTCACAGCCTACTGGGTAAGGATTCCGGCAAGGTTTCTCTGGACAACAGCTCGGAGGCGCCTTGGCCCAGCTGAATGTTACGTTTTGCGGGTTCTGCGCTCCTGGTGGCGCAAAGTCTTGGACTCCTTGGACCCCGCAGCAGCGAGTCTCCCTCTGCAGCCGGTCCCACAGCTCCGTGAACTCAGGATCCGCTCCGTAGTCTCTGCCCAGCCGCAGCCGCAGGCCGGGGCGCAGCTCCCTGCAGAGCTGCTCCAGCCTGAATACCCAGAATACGCCCACGGCCGCGTCCCCCAGCAGGAGGGCTAGCAGCATGAGCCAGTAGGCGTTGAGCAACCGCTCGCTGAGCCTCAGCGCCCCCGCGCAGCCCACGGCCTGCAGCAGGCCGGCCTGCGCCAGCAGCGCGAGGTAGGCGCACAGCAGGCTGGGCTGGTGCAGCGCGAAGCCGGGCACCAGGGACCTCCTATAGTCGGCCACGAGGGTCCTCCCGGCCACGGCGCAGAACACCAGCACGGCCAGTAGCAGCACGCCGTTGCACGTGTAAATCCAGAGGCGGTAGTACCTGTCGACAATTCACAACCATTTAATACACATTGCTTCTTTTTTTCTCTTCTAATTAACCATTGCGTAGAAGGAAAAAAAGATAAAGTTGTACAAAACAATGCACCCATTTCAAGAAAACGTGTACTTTCTCTAACACATTAAATTAAAATCGTTTAGAACAAATATAAATATTTCTTAATTTTTATTTTTTTAGGATAAAATAAATAAAAAATGAAAATGATATTTTCTGGCGTTTCTCATGTATGTGATTATAGTCCAGGATTCGGACATCACACACTGATATAAGAGTTTCTGCTCAATAAAAAGCTTCTTTTCATCTCACCAATAGATATCTCTAGTGAAGTTATAATGATTCAATAATAATGTTTCTGAATTGGTTCATTTATATATAGAACTTCCAAGAATTTTATTAATGTGGTTGTCAATAATGGGTAGAATTGGTGAATCTTACACTATGTAAAGTGATCACTTTAACCAGCCTATAATGGTCGTCAGACCCGTAAATGCCCAGACTTACAAATTCGTCTTCATCTTTGATGAGATGTCCAAAAATAATATGTTAAATATTTTAGCTCATAACTTACCAAAAACTATATTTAATTATAACGTCGACCAGTTTCCAAGCAAAGGGTTATTGTGTAACAGATTTATTTTATATACGTTATAAAATGGAAAATAACAAAGTTATTGCTTCAAATATTGATATTTTTTACTTGTTAAATACCGCTATTAAGTGGTAAAATATAACCAACTAAATTATATATTATTTTTTGACATCTCATCAAAGATTTAATATATTGTTATCCTTCTTGAAGTCTGTACTTTCTCAGCATTTCTTCTCCATGTTATAATGGATAAATTTAAACGTTGTGTTTCACTCTCTCTCGCTGCTCGCGTATTCACCAGTGCTAACTATTTGTTATTTATTATTATTTTATATTTAAGACTTTTAGTTACTCTATTAGTGTATTCATTAGTGTATTTTTATATTAGATACTGTATTTATGTATTATGTTAAAGGCATTAGCCGTTTCATAAATAAATAAATAAAATGATTTCTTTGTTAGGAAAGCTCTGGTGAGATATTTAAGTATCTAAGATAGAGAAAAAGACCTTTAGAAAATACAGTTGACATAGGGAATAATATGTTTGATACAAATGCGAGGAAACACATGTGCCTTTCATATAAGGTGGCATTAATAGAATGACGTATTTCAAACAACTTTGACAAAAGACTCAGTCAACGTTATAGGGTAAACAAACCTCCAATATACACATGTCGCTCACTCCTTTCAAGAACGTCATAAATAAAAAAAACGACAATTTTCAGTTGTGCATGTTTTCGGAATGCCCAAAAAATGTACTATATCCCAGCAAAAGAGGCATATTTTTAACATGATATTTACCCGCTATAAGGCAGAAAATGTTGATTTTGCATTTTGAAGAAAAGGTATTGTTTAATTATTTTTTTAAACATACTAAATATTTTTCAAATGTAGAAAAAACCTTCAGGTTTTACCCAAAAAGATCTGTTGCACGGTGAAAAGTTCAATAAGTGGCTTGACATTTATTTTTAATACATTGTGTTATATTTTTAAACATTAAAAATGTTCTCCTGAAAAATCAAGTTTTTTGATTTATGAAGTTCTTGAAAGGAGTGAGCGATGTGTGTGCTTTACAAATATTTGTCAGATCTACGATACCAATATGACATATTCGATTGAAGTTGTGATGTAATAAAACTGGAATTGAATAAATTTAAATATTTTGACTTCTCAACATAGATGAAGAAGAATATAAAAGTCTGGGTATTTACAGTAATTATGACCTGTCATAAGCACAAGTGATCACTTTACACTTTACATACGTATAACATTGACCATTCTACCCATGATTGACAATCACACTACTGTAATTTTAGCGACTCATAGATATATCATAAATCTCATGATGGTTCATGTTTGAGTTCACGGCAGCATCTATGATTAGTTTAAAAATACAGTCATACAATACAATACAAAAGTAATTCAAAGGCATCTTATTTTGCATTTTCATTAAACACCATTAAGATATAGGACAACAAAAAGTATTTCAAAGGTATCTGACCTAATAGCTTCGTTTAACACAATAGTGTTTAATGAAGAATACTATCGTAAAAACTATTGAAAGGCATCTCACCTCATAGCTGATAAACACCATTCAAGAATAAAATCGTATAAAAGCAATTTGAAGGCATCTCACCCCTTGGCTTCGTTAAACACTGTTCAAGAATACAATCATACAAATTAATTTAGAGGCATTTCACCCTATACTTCTATTGAACACCATTTAAAAATACATTAAAAAAATATTTCAAAGGCATCTCACCTCATAGCTTTGTTAAACAATTTTCAAGATACAACCATGCAAATTAATTTAGAAGCATCTCACCCTATACTTACAATTAAAAATATTTCAAAGGCATCTCACCCCTTAGCTTTGTTAAATACTTTTCAAGAATACAATCATATAAAATAAATTTAAAGTCATCTCACCTCACATATCGTAGTCGTACAGGAGAAAGTGACCAACTAACAAAACGTAAAATGTTCAGGAGGGCCATTTTAGTCACATTTGCTTGGCAACAAAATAAACATCAATGCAGTTAGTAATTTTTAACAAGTCAATATATTATACTTCCAAGTTTAAAATCCTTTGGGATTTTTTCAGGGTAATATTAAGCTAGTAAGATATCAAATAGTCAATGATCACATTTTTGTAAAAAATGCACTTGGTCACTTTCTCCTGTATGACTAAGATATCTTAATCAACACCATTCAAGAATATAACCGTATAAAAGGGCTTAGTTAAATACCATTGAAAAATACAAGTCAACGATAGGAATCTCACCTCATAGCTTTAGCTGCGTTGCAGTCGGCAAGCAGCGATTCCAGCGGCGGCGGCAGGTTGGTCCGCTTGCGGGCGGCCGGCGTGAGATCGTTGAGGATGTGGCAGGCGGCCAGCTGGGGGGGCGCGGGGGGCCCACCCTTGTCCTGGCTGTTGTTGAGCGGAGCCCCGGCCGCCGCGGCCCCGCCGCCCCCGCGCCGCCCGCAGCACCAGCCGCCCGCGCCCCCTGAACTGGCCTGGCGCACCAGCATCACCGTCATGCCGCCCGCCTACCGCCCGCCTACCCCCGCGCGCCGAGCATGGCCGCCGCCCGCCGCCTATGCCGCCATCCACCCGGCCAGGGCGGGCCTTCAACTCCACCGCCTCCCGGGACTATAGTGCCTACCCTCGACCAGCACTCCTACTCTCGAATATCACGCCTAACTTCTGATATCGCCCCAAGTCTCGACTATTGCCCCAACTCTCAACTATTGCCCCAACTCTCGACTATTGCCCCTACTCTCGAATATTGCACCTACTCTTGAGTATCGTTCCACCTCTCGACTATTGACCCAACGTTTGACTATCGCACTTAGCGTCGAATATCGCAGAAACCCTCGACTATTGCTCCAACTCTCGTCTATTGTCCTCACCCTTGACTGTCGCACCTACCGTCGACTATCGCGTTCACTCTCGACTATTGCGTCTACCTTCGAATATTGCACCAACCTTCGACTATCGCATCTTTCTTCGACTAACGCAACTTTGATACCTTCCGACCACGTTTTTGCTCCGATACTTCACATCCACTACTGTACTGTTATTTCGTGGCTGACCAACTGAACAACTACTGGTTCCTTTCACTGTCTACACTGGGACATTTCTAGAAACTTGATGGTGGTGTTAAAAATTTGTATTTATTTAGATTGGCAGTGATAAGGACTTTGAAAGCTACTTAATGTCAATTCACCGTTAGATCGAGATACAATTTTGTTTCACAAATAAAATATTGCTTTGGGATAATAGTGCTTTGCAAGAAAGGTCTTTCAAGATGGTCTAGATCTGTATCAGAGATTTCAATCTTCTTTCTGTATTACTTCCGAGATCTTTGTTTGACTTGAAATTGATCACAGCTTTTCTCTTGTTTTTCTTCAAAAATCGTTGTTTGACTTCGAATGTATGTATAATCGATCTCTTTTGACCAGGCAGTTGTTAGTTCTTCTTTATAGATCTAGATTTATCCTCAAAAATCTTAAATATTTCTTTAATTTGCTTCTACAATCAGTCACTTTAAATTTATCACTTTTGCGTAACTATTATCTCACCCAATCACACAGTTCTTAATTTATCTTCGATGATTTGATTTATTTATTACATCCACAAAATATTCGTCGTGTTTAAATTCTCCTGCGTTTTTTAAAATTCTTTCTCAAAATTTAGTTCACTTCGCTTTATAAACTTTTAACCAACACATCCAGATATAACTCACCCCTTTATTGTTTTGCTAATATCAATATTGTTCTTTAAGTTGCTTTGAAATTGTTCTACAACAAAACAAATTTACGAGTTTGAGTTACCGCGAAAGTTTTACAAGAAAATTATTCACTTGTTTTGCACTTTTGGTCTCGAATGTTAGCGAATTCAATGTTTGGCAGTTGTTTCAGTAAAACATTAACAAGGCACGCGTTGGTTCAACTTTTGACTTGGAGAAATACAACGTAACAAATGATATCGAAGGATAAATTGTCAATGAATTCATATATGTAATTTCAAGATGACCATGCGTTATGGATGACTATGATCAACTGATTTCGCGTAGCTTTAAAATATAAACGCAACAACGGATTTTTTAATTAGATACGTGAGTTTTATAACAAACTAATACAATATTACAGTATGGTTACTTGTATTTTTTTATTGTATTATTATCACGTTATCCGCAGTGCTTATTATCTCAGAAAATACGTGAATTTTATGTCAAAACGCAAAGCAATTTCTCTCGAGTAATGGAAATATCCAGTTCATAGTTTTTCCGCTTCACAGCTCCCGGCTTGGCTGATACAGCTCCTCCTTGTTCCCGTTTGTAATCTGAAAAGAAGAAATACGTTCTCATTAGTTATACGCGATGCAAATTTGTTATTTTATTCACGTAACCGTATTCAAATCAATGTAATCATATTATTTAAATTAACAACTACATTATTAAGCACGTTTTCTAGGGATGGAAAGATATATAAAGGAGTGTGAATGTTGGGAATAAAGTTGTATATGCACTTAAATCAGTAGGAAGTATTTAAATAAAACTGACTTTTATTTTTTAGCTCTTCTATGTATTGTGTTCATTATTATTATTTTTTTAAGTTATTTAATGAAGGATGTAAATACATACTTTGTTACAGAGCTTGTATATGTGTCGCCTACTTTCAAAATACGCCAGATCCAATTTTAAACGATTTAAAAATAAGTAGTTTATTGAAATGCCAATTGTGGGTTTTATTGTTTATAAATTTATATACTTGAAAACTCTGCTAAAAAATACTTAAAAACAGCATTTTATTCAAATTCCGATATATTCATGAAACTTGCCTTCTGACCCATATCGGCCAATCAGGTTAGTAGAAGTTACTATAAAAATGAAGAGTAAATCCACTCAAGAGTAGGAATAGGCGATAAAACTTATGCATTTTTAATAAATGTTTTTCAAACATGATTTTCAAACGCCACAAACATACGGTGTTTGAAAATGACGCGGAATGGCATCGAAACACGTGTCACAGTAAAACATTAATTAAAATTTAATAGATTTTAATACAAAGTGAATGCCAAATCAATTAATGAAAGAAATTATAAAGTTGAAGCCTAAGTAGCGCCTTGATAAGTGGTGTTGCATAAGCCGTAGCTAGATTTCAGAGTCACTTGGACGTTTGGTAATTCAAAGACAGTTATTCTTTTGATAAAATGACTTGTTATCGCAAAATAAGAAGCAAGGGATGAAGTAAGGGTATGTTTTAATATTCAAGTCATGATAATTCATTCAGACGCATATCCTCTCGTATTGTTTGCGTGCGAGTCCTATGCGTACATATCCTTCCTTTATTAAACTTTATTAGATATGCCACGAACGTGCCCTTGTCCTTACAGAAAATCATGTTAACCCCACTCTCGTCTCATTTTTCTTGAAAAAATAAATATTGTAACGATTCCTTTCCAATGTATTATATATTTCCTTACTTATTGATTCGGCATTAACTTTGTGGAATTACATGTTGATTTTTTTTTAATTCAACACTTAAATATACCACTTTGATGAGTTTTATTTACATATATGACTAGTGGAAAACTCACAGATGTTTTCATCTTCTGGTACAGATGTTTTCAACTAAAATGAATGTTTATCAGTTTTAATTTGTACCAGAAGATGAAAATATCTGTAAGTTTTCGAAACTAGTCGGATATATAAATAAAACTCATCAAAGTGGTATATTGAAGTGTTTAATTTAAAAAAAAAAAATAAAAATATATATATATATATATATATATATATATATATATATATATATATATATATATATATATATATATATATATATATATATATATTTACAATATAAACCTTCCTGGATAATATTTTGTTTATTAAAAGCATTGTTAATTTAGTGGTATGATAATATAACACCCTCCTTATCATTCATCGTTCACTTTGTGTAATATCACTTTAATAAACACTAATAACAACATTTTGAGTGTGTACCTATACTTGTTCACAAACCTGGATTATCTCCAATTATAGGAGTTATTTTTCATATTTATTTTTTTGACATCTCATCAAAGATGAAGAAGAATATGGAAGTCTGGGCATTTAAACAAATTTAAGCAAATGCCCAGACTTCCATATTCTTCTTCATCTTTGATGAGATGTCAAAAAATAATATGTAAAAATATGAAATAAAAAAATCTTCCAAAAACAATTACTGACCCTAATCTGCATCCAATTTACCGTTCTCCATAACCATTTTACCGCATTCATTGTATGAATTAATTCGTGACTACCGGTTTAGAAATAATCATTCCATCAGGTCATTAAAATGAATAGTTACGGTCTGACATTTATACAAAAATAAATATTTTTAAGAGAGAAAGAAGGCGAACGAACCACAATGGTAATATTTTTAACATCAAATCCACGTTCAATATAAACAAGATTAGGTATTTCATAAAATCAGAACCTGAAATATAGGTAAGTACTGTAAAGTATCGACCCCTAAACGCATGACAGCAAAACGCGCCGGCCACTGCACTACGGATTTCAATACAGCTTGGTCGCTGAACTTTGGGTTTAAGAACCCAGTAACAAGTTTTACAAGTTGTAAGCCGCCAGTCCTTTCAGCGCATTTCCCAAGGGAAGACATAACTCCATAATAGCCCATTTGTTATGAAAGCACACTGAAAGTGAAACTCGTTAAATATTAGAAAGTATAAATTTATATATAAAAATACATATGTATATATATATATATATATATATATATATATATATATATATATATATATATATATATATACATATATATATATACATATATATATATACATATATAAATATATATATATATATATATATATATATATATATATATATATATATATATATATATATATATATATATATATATATATATATATATATATATATATATATATATATATATATATATATATATATATATATATATATATATATATATATATATATATATATATATATATATATATATATATATATATATATATATATATATATATATATATATATATATATATATATATATATATATTTATATATAAATATATATATATATATATATATATAATATATATATATATATATATATATATATATATATATATATATATATATATATATATATATATATATATATATATGTATATATATATATATATATATATATATATATATATATATATATATATATATATATATATATATATATATATATATATATATATGCAATTATTAAAATTAGCTAATTACAATCTGAGTTTCTGCTGAATAAAAAGCTTCATTTCATCTCACCAATAGATGTCTCTAGTGAAGTTTTAGTGATTCAAGAACAAGGTTTCTCAATTGGTTCATATATAATAGAACTTCCAAGAATTTGAGTAGTGTGGTTGTCAATAAAGTGTAAAATTGGTGAATGTTACACTTGTGTAAGTGATCACTTAAACCAGCCTATGACGGTCGTCAGCCCCGTAAATGCCCAGACTTCCATGTTCTTCATCATCTTTGATGAGATGTCAAAAAATACTATGAAAAATTACTCCTATAATCGGAGATAATCCAGATTTGTGAACAAGTATTTAGACACACTCAAAATATTGAAATATAAATATATTTAAAAAAAAAAATTTCAGGCGTTTCCCAGTTTGTAAAATAATCCGGTTACCTTGCATACATCCTACAAATACAAATTAAATGGTATCTGCTTTTCTAGACCATCCATAGATGTAATGTGTTGTGAGAGTAATGATATGCGCATGACTTTAAAAAAAAAATTGAATGTTGGACATGTACAAAGTGATCAACCAGTCTTTGACAGGTTATACGCCCTGTAAATAACCAAACATCCATAATCTTCTTCATCTATTTTGAGATATCAAAAAATGTAAATTTTAAATGTTTATATTTATTAAGATATTTTTTGCACGAAAGGGTAAACTGAATACATATTTTTGTCGGTGTTTTGTGGAAAGAAACCACTCCAACAAAAAACGGACGGATTTCGATAAGCGTTTTGCGGCTAGGGTTACTAATGGTGGGAAAAAACAGATCCCGGGACACTATGAATAAGAAGGAGGAATCCCACAAAGGAAATTGGTAGGAATTAAAGGGATTTGCAGCGGGACGTGACCGGACCACAAAAGGGGCAGTTATAGAAACGGTGTGAGAGGAAGAACGCTTTGTGATTTGACTGGCTCTATTTTTTTTATTTATTTATTGAACGGCTGAAGCCTTTAAGATAATACATATATACAGTGTCTAATATAAAAATACACTAATAGAAAACAAAAAGACTTATAACAAATAGTCTTATAATATAAAATTATAATAAAATAACAAATAGTAAGCACTGGTAAATACACGTCTCCTTCGAACACTATCAGCGAGCAGCAAGAGAGAGTGAAACACAACGTTTAAATTTATCCATTGTAACATGGAGAAGAAATGCTGAGAAAGTACAGATTTCAAGGAGGATAAAAATAAATTAAATAAATCGATACTTTCAAAAGCATTGGCTAACATGTGAAGCCGCGGAATCGGAGAGAACATGGCATAGTTTGCATTATGTACAAATACTTCGAATACAGATTTTGCCTAGTACATCTTAGACGCACGCTCAGCTTTATTTGATTAAGGACATCATGGCTGTCCAAAAAATGTTGAGAATTTTATATAACAGGACCAGATCAGTAATTACCCTTCTATCACTAGATTTATTAATTTATTTAAGATTTATTCTAGCTACACATCATGTGTTTATATATGCCCCACAAAAAATTATAAACAAGATACCCTGGTTTAAAAAAAAGAACCATCTAATTGTTGCCTACTTTCAAAATCCACCAGATCCATGTAAGTCGATTTTACAAAAAATGCAAAATCCTCCGGGTAGCATTTATGTTTCAAAGATTTGTTTATCTTTAGATAAAATATTGTGAAATAGAGAATTTTCCCATTTTTTTGGAATATTTTAACACTGTTTCTAGGAATAACCATTCCGTCATCAGGTTGACAGCTTGACCTGATGATATTGTTGGAATAGTTATTCTGAAACCGGACGTCATAATGTAGTGTTTTTATGTAGTATTATATAAAGTGAACGCTGAATATTTTTTTTTCTATGTAAAATGCAGTTCCACCAAAAAATGTCAGTACAAAAAGTTGTAAACCTGTTTCATATTTATCTGTACATTTTCCTTGTGCTTTTTTTACAATGCAAAGAGAGAAAGGAAATATATTTGATTCCATATTCTCTATATTATTAATATTTAAAGCATTTACTTTGTGGTTAGTCATTTTTTACTTTTTTTTTGTTTATAATAATGTTTATAATTATTGTTTATAATATTAGTATATAACCACTCACGGTGAGTAGTTATATACTAATATTATTAACATTTTTGTAAAAAAAAAATATATATATATTTGATTCCGTTTCTACAATAGATTCGGGTATAGAATAAAGTAGTCTAAATGGGACAAAAATAACGACAAGGTGGAGAAAGCTAACCTAATGTGAGGAGAGAAAAATATTCAGTGTTTTTTTAGGGCAAACAGACTCCAGCCGAGACTGACGAGAAGAAGGTCTAGGGATGAGAAGGGAGGTATTCGAAGAGGGTTAGGGAATGAAGAGTGTAGAAGTATCGATAACACACGTGTTTTGTTTACAGTTTAATGGGATAGTGATTGATATCTGATGGTTTGATGAAAATATGTATGTATTTGTAAGTATATATATTTATATATATAATATATATATATATATATATATATATATATATATATATATATATATATATATATATATATAAATATATAAATATATATATATATATATATATATATATATATATATATATATATATATATATATATATATATATATATATATATATATATATATATATATATATATATATATATATATATATATATATATATATATATATATATATATATATATATATATATATATATATATATATATATATATATATATATATATATATATATATATATATATATATATATATATATATATATATATATATATATATGAAAATAACATTTTGAGTTTGTCCAAATACTTGTTCACAAATTTGGATTATCTCTAATTATAGAAGTATTTTTCATGGGTTCATATATATAGAACATCCAAGAAAGCGATTGTTTTTCGCCTAGAATTTTCACTCATGAATTACATGAAATTATAGTAACTTTAAACATAAAGAGTGAATCCACTCACGAGTAGGCATAGGCTATGAAACTTATAAAGTTGAAGCCTGAGTAGGGACATGATAAGCGGTGTTGCATAAGCCGTAGCTAGATTTCAGAGTCACTTGGGCATTAGGTAATTCAAAAAAAAAACTTCCAAGAATTTGAGTAGTGTGGTTTTCAATAATGGGTAGAATTGGCGAATGTTTCACGTGTGTAAAGCGATCACTTAAACCAGACTATGACGGTCGTCAGCCCCGTAAATGCCCAGACTTCCATATTCTTTTCATCTTTGATGAGATGTCAAAAAATAATATAAAATGGAGTTATAATAAAGTTACAAATTTAACGCCAAATCTAAAAATATAGCAGCTAATAAATATTATAAAAAGAGACTAATCGTACTACTGTAAACCTATACCTCAGAGCAACGAGTTTTTTAAAACATAAAATCCACCTGATTTTCAAGCATCCATTATTCAATTTTAATCACTGTTCCCACCCTTTTAAACCCACCCACTGTTTTTCACCCCTTCTTACCTATGTTTCATCTATCTCTCCTTCTTCCTTGCTCTTCTCCAAACCATCCCTTTTGATATATCCATTTAATTAGAGACAAGAGCCGAGGTCACGCTGTAGCTGAACAAAATGGCGAAGCCAAGAAAAAGGTATTTTTACAATACGTAAATCAGTTATTTTCTTCTTTGAAAGCGCTTTTATAACTAGTGAATATTATGTTAGAGAAAGATCTTTCGGTTTATTTTCAGAATTATCGTGGGTGGATAATTTGAGTCAACATTGTGAAAAAAAAGTAGAATACAAGCTCGTTATTCGTCTTTATTATTCATTTATTCAATTATTTGTCTTCTTACCCTTATCCGCACCCAATGGTCTATACCAGTGATCCGCAAACTTTTTCTATTCAAGGTACATCTACAAAATTAAGAAATTTCAGAGGTGCATATTAACCATGTTATAGAAACATATTTAACATATCGCTCACTCCTTTCAAGAACGTCATAAATCAAAAAACTTAATTTCTCAGGAGAACGTTTTTAAAGTTTAAAAAATATGATACAATGTATTAAAAATAAATATCAAGCCACTTATTGAATGAACTTTTTACTGTGCAACAGATCTTTAAAGGTAAAACCTGAACGTTTTTTCTCTATTTGAAAAATATTTTGTAAATTTAAAAAAATAATTAATAAATACCTTTTCTTCAAAATGCAAAAACAACACTTTCATCCCTGTAGCGGGTAAATATTAAGTTAAAAATATGCCGCCTTTGCTGGGATATAGTAGTTTTTCTTGGCATTCCAAAAACATGCACAACTGAAAATTGACGATTTTTGATTTATGACGTTCTTGAAAGGAGTGAGCGATATTATGTTTAATGCGAAATGTGAGCCTACTTAACTTGCTAAGTAACTAACCATCACGCCGCTTCCCTGCAGGGGTAGGCAGAGAGAAAAGAACGCCACACCACTCTGTCTTTGCAAACTACCTTTGCCTCTTCCACGTTCATGCCTCATACATACCCACCGGATATTACGACTCCTAGCCTACTTTACTGAGCACAGGCAATCGAAATTTGGAGCAATCGTGTTATAGCAAATTATAACATCTTCCTATAGGGTGATGAATTTGCGCCACCGCGAACATAAAATAGATAACAACAGAGTAAAATGAACTGAAAAAAATAATGGATAGTTTTTTTACTCTTCAAATGATTCTTTTCTGGGGTGAAATGCCCCCCCCCCCCACGTATTGTTTTGGATCCCAAATAAACAGCGAATACATCCTCCCTTATCTCGGGTGTCACTCGCTAATGATAAACGGCCTTTTCAAATATAATAATAAACTACCCCATTGCAGCTAGCTACCCTTAACTCTTCGCGTCCAAGAAGCCGTATCGAATCTTATTTTCCTGAGTACATTTTTTAAAATTTAGCATCCTGAATACTCACATTTTTTTGTTATTAATTTATTTTTTAAACCTTGAGATGAAATGTGTATAGTTTTTAAAATATGGTATAAAAATTATGTAAAATACAGTGATTTTTTTAATCAGAACGTTACGAAAATGATTACATGAAATAACAGTGTAGTTTAATATTGCCTGTTGATGAGAAAATTTATAGTTCTTTAATTTCATTAATTGATTCGTATGTCACTTTGTAGTAATATCAGTCCATTTAAAAAAAAATTTGGGAAATACCACTATTTCTTAAAACATATTGTGATAGAATGAATTGAAAATGATGCAAAATGCTTGGAAACACGTGTCACAATAGATTAAAAGAAATAATGATATTTACATAGTACAACTTTAATTAAAAATTGATATATATCCATTACCACGGAATATCTATTACCACAAAGTGACTGCCAAATCAATTAATGAAATTAAAAATATAACTTTTGTTCATTATTTTTTGACATCTCATCAAAGATGAAGAAGAATATGGAAGTCTGGGCATTTACGGGGCTGACGACCGTCATAGGCTGGTTTAACTGATCACTTTACACACGTGTAACATTCACCAATTCTACCCATTATTGACAACCACACTACTAAAATTCTTGGAAGTAACATGAAAATAACTCCTGTAATTGGAGATAATCCAGATTTTGTGAACAAGTATTTGGACACACTCAAAATGTTGTCATTTTTTTTTAATACCAATATTCAGTTTATTTATTCAGTTGTATTTTATGTTGAAATCGTCATGCAATATTTCACAAACGCTAGATCAATGAATAATATATATACAAAGTTGCATGTTTTACTATGTTAATTTTCTGAAAGGTTCATATTTACAAACCCACATACAACGAGCGAGGTTTTGAGGCTGACCTAAAAGTGTAGAAATATTTTATCTATCCTATTAATTTTTATTCCCCATTCTTTAGGTTTCAGCCCGTCGAGGTACGACCGCGATAAGAACCATCCTGTCATCCGTTTTGTAACTACAAAATTATTTGCAACGATCGAAAATATAAAATATTATAAAATATATCGAATTTCGCCTCTCCAATTTCAGATAAGCGTGAAATTTATTATTATTTTAATATATAAATTCGCTTCCATTGAATATTCTGGTGATATACACACAGATAATCTCAAAACGCTCCCTAGAATAAGTGGTGGTTGGAAAACAAGTCAGCCTTGTTAACAACAACGTTTCGTAACAACAAAGTATTGTAAATTAAATTTAAATAAAAAAAATAATATTGTAAATAACACATGTCGCTCACTCCCTTTAACAACGTCATATATCAGAAAACTAGATTTTTCAAGAAATCGTTTTTAAAGTTTAAAAATATAATACAATGTATTGAAAATAAATATCAGCCACTTATTGAACTTATTACTGTGCAACAGATTTTTTTAGGTAAAACCTAAATGTTTTTTCTCAGTTTGAAAAATATTTAGTGTATTTAAAAAAATAATTAAACAATACATTTTCTTGATAATGCAAAAACAACACTTTCTGCCCTGTAGCGGGTAAATATTAAGCTAAAAATATATCACTTTTGCTGGGAAATAGTACATTTTCTGGGCATTCCGAAAACACGCACAACTGAAAATTGACGATTTTTGATATATGACGTTCTTGAAAGAAGTGAAAGTGATATATGACGTTCTTGAAAGAAGTGAAGTGTTTTTCACCTAAATAATATGTTACATTCACCTTAAAAGTTCAACACGGATTTATTTCTGGCTCTATTTGTAGATAATAAAGCGGAAATACTATGAAATCTATATATTGTATTTGTGTTCAGTCTTATTATAAAAAAAACTAATACTCATTTTTTTAAATTGATTTTAGTCGAATACATTTTAAGGTTTTCAAAATAACAAATATAGTAATATGAAAGTATTAAAATTATTGGCAAGGTTTGAATGCAATTTTTGACATGGTTTTCATAATTACAAGTATAACACTATGAAATTATAAAAATTATTTGCAAGGTTTTTAAAATAAGAAGAACAGCACTTTAATATAAGTGGCAATGTTTTTTATAATTACAAGTAAAACACTGTGAATTTAATGAATTTATTGACAAAGGTTGTTATTAATTGTATTTAAATTGAAAAAAGAGAAATATTAGTGTTCTCATTATTTACAAAAATACTTAAATTTCATACTATTTCTGCGAGCCAGAGAGGCTCATTATTAAAAATACATTCAACCACATAAAATTGTGGTAGAGAGGGTTCGAACCAAGAATTAACAATAAATATGGGAGTCGAACACTGCAATATATCGTTCCGAACATTTTTAATTTGTTGCCGACGGACGTTATAGGTCAAAATAAAATATGGAACAAAGACAAAATAAAGAAATCGATAAAAGAGTTAATTTTATGAAAATTGTAAAATGTTTATATTCTTAATTTTTTTCTCTTTTTTGAGTGGTTGATATCGTAAAAAAACAATAAAAAATGTATTGAAAAAGAACTCCACCGACAAGACACATAAGGTTTTGGTGGGTCTCTGCAAAAAAAAGTTCTAAATATGTATAAATTGTGATTTAAATAAATGTATACAAATAAAATAAAAAATAAAATCCAAAAACTCTGACTCAAGAGTCCGCGACACTAACCACGGGACCACAATTATAATAATAAGTAAAGCACAAGGAATCGATGAAATTAGTGGCTAGGTTTTCATAATAGCAAGTACTTAAAAAAAATTGAATTTATCGTCAGATGTGACAAAAAATAATAATTATTTTTCACCTAAATAATATTCAACCTTCACCCTAAAAGTTCCACAGCGGATCTATTTCTGGTTCCATTTTCTGACAGTGTCATAATGAAGCTCCATTTCCATGTGTGGGACCCATTATGGTATATTCCAGACACCCCCAATTAAGGGTGGGTCAAGTTAAAAGTTGTAACTTTCAAAAGATATTGTTTCATATTGTTTTTTTGGGGACACAAAACACAAGCAAAATGATATATGGATATGAATACAAACGACCAGTGCTTTTTTACGGTATTTACAATAATATTTATAGTAAGAAAGGTGTGTGGATATGTTTTGGGCATGTAAATCGAATGGTAAAAAAAGATCCTTAAAATAAATTTATGAGGCGAATGTGGTTGGTAATAGAAGTAGAGGAAGACCGAGGAAAACTGGACATGATCAAGATTATTTATTATATTTGGGCGTGGTCAGATCAGGAGTCATAATAATCGGCGGGTATGTATGAGAATATGTATGAATAATGTGGAAGAAGCCAAGATTGTTTGCGAAGACAGATTTGTGTGGCGTTCTATTGTGTCTGTCTACCCTTATGGGAAAGCGGCGTGTTGGATTGTTAGTTTTTTTTTTAAATAATATTATTAATGATTTTTTTCTATGCTTCTTACCTTTCAATGAGTCTTCTTGTTCACAAAATCTGGATTATCTCCAATTACAGGAAATAATCAAGATTTTGTGAACAAGTATTTGGAAACACTCAAAATGTTGTGAATAAATTATCTGGTCAAATTATAAGCTGAAAAAATAAAAATGAAAATGATATTTTCTGGCGTTTCTCATGTGTGTGATTATAATCCAGGATTCGGACCTCACATACTAATAAAAGAGTTTCTGCTCAATAAAAAGCTTATTTTCATCTCACCAATAGATGTCTCTAGTGAAGTTCTAGTGATTCAAGAACAATGTTTTAAAATTGGTTCATGTATATAGAACTTTCAATAATTTGAGTAGTGTGGTTGTCAATAATGGGTAGAATTGGTGAATGTTACGCGTGTGTAAAGTGATCACTTAAACCAGCCTATGACGGTCGTCAGCCCCGTAAATATCCAGACTGCCCTATTCTTCTTCATCTTTGATGAGATGTCAAAAAAATATGAAAATAACTCTTTTCTTTTCTACTGTACATTTATTTCGAAGAAAAATTTATTGTTTCTATACCAAAATGGTTTTATATGCAACAAAATTTAATGACGTTTTATATATTATATATTTATGGTAACCTGTATCTCGCCACAAACATTTTTGTATACCAACAGTTGGTAAAATTTGATATTTTTTTAAAAGAGTTTGGTACTTACTGCTCAGAGAAACAAGTTTTTAAATATGAATTTCCCACGAACCACCCCTGTGTTGCAATCGCTGCCTTCCAACCTTTGTTAAATTCCACGTCTGCTATCAAGAGTAGGTTTGAAGACACCTTCACATTAAGGCTCTCCCTTTACTGAAGGGTAGAAGCAAACATTACCAAAGGGAAAAGAAACACGCGAATGTCAAAGTATGCCGAGAATAAGTATTTGTTCTTTGAATAAACAAACATGTAGCTACTCGTATAGTACATATCGTCGCTATAAATAAATTAATATGATAATCGAAATGCGCCCCTCAGACGAATGTGTGGAAAATCATTCTGTGACAGAATTAAAAACGAAGATATAAGAAAGGAATGTAAGGCTGAACAAGGAATAATTGAAAAGATAAGGAGGAGTTCTTTATGGTGGTGTGAACATGTGGAGCGCATGGATAGCGAGAGAATGACTAAGAAAATATATGTGGCGAATGTTAGCGGGGGAACAGAACGAGGACGACCGAAAAAGACTTGGCACGATCAGATCAATCGGAACCTAAAATCTGGCGGTGTCAAAAGTCTGCGTAATCGGAGGGCATGTATGACTAAATGTATCGATGTGGAGGAGGCGAGGAGTGTATGTCAGGACAGAAGAGAGTGGCGTTCCATCCTTTCTGCCTACTCCTGCCTGGAAACGGCGTGATGGTAGTAGTATTATGTAGTAGTAGTAGTTTTTCATCTGTGTTGAAATATAATTATTTAAAAAAATACACGTGTTTCGCATCCGATATTGAGAATCCATTGAAAAGTATGCCAGAGATAGATTGGATTTTCATTTGCGACCCTGAAATATGCACTGAATTTTTCAAAGACCAACACACGAGTACTCGGCCTTGGCATAAAAATATCTTAGTAGCTCGAATGAGAACAGCTGATCTGTCCATTTATTATTTATGGACAGAAATGATTCCACTGCTGTGAACTTACCATCCTATAAGAGTTTCTATAATCCCCTATAGGTGAAGGGCAAATCGGATTTTACAGGGCTGAGCAACTATTCTTATAAATTCCTCGCAAATTATCAATCTATTTATGTCAATATTATAGGTATTTCTACTTCAGTCCACTACTAATTTAATCGTTTTTTTTTGTATATCATTATCATCATCATCCTAATATTATTTTTATGTCTTTATAAGCGCCCTTGCGATAGTATTTTACGAAAATGGCGCTATACAAATTATCCAAATTATTATTATTATATTATTCAGATCTATCGTTTTATACAAAAGAAGATCGAAAAATATTAAGGACTTAGAAGCTTAGACTTCCGTCTTTTTTTGACATTATAGTGGTCTCTACTTGAGATAAAATATCTTTCATTTTTATTTTAAAGAAGATGGAAGTCTGAGTTTAAAATAACATTTTTTAAGCTTTGGAATGCTCAGACTTCTATCTTTTTTCAATATTATAGGTGTTGTTACTTGAGATGAAATACCTATAGTTTTTATATGAAAGAAGATGGAAGTCTGAGTTTAAAATAACAATGAAGTATTTCAATGTTTTAGAATTAGTACATAAACCCTGATGATGATAAGGTTCTTGTCGAAACCGGTTGGAAAAAGTGTACCAATAAAAAGTACCTAGTTAAAACAAAGTTGATTTATTTTATAAAGTTAAAAACATATCAAGTTGTTCATGTAAGAAAAAAGAATATGTCAGTTTTCATTAATTGATCCGGCAGTCACTTTGCCGTAAAATTTATCCATTTATAATTAAGGTTTTACTTAGTAAAATTTAGAATAACCTTCACATATGGTGTTTGAAAATGATGCGGAATGCATTGAAACACGTGTGACAAAAGATTTTTTAAAATAGTGGTATTTCCAAAGTAAAACTTAAAATAAAAGTAAATAAATTTTAATAAATCAATATTCATAATGAATTTTGCATGTAACTCCACATATTCGGATGCTCATCATGTTTGTATATTTATTTATTTATTTATTTATTTTAAACTTCATGTACAGAAAATAAAAAGTACATTGGCGGGCTTATTGCTAAAAAGCAATATCTTCCAACCGACCAAAGACGGACTAGTGATATTGATCAAAACGTTTGATACCATATATAGCCGTTTGCAATCAGTGGGCAGATAGTACTTGAACAATTAAAAAAAACATAAATTACAAATTGACATTTAAAAAGAAACATAAATTAACAAAAGACGATAATAAGGAGGGCAAAGGAAGAAGGAATTTAGGGAAGGAGGTAGAGGGAGGAGGTTTGATCGACAGTATATCATATTTAAATAAGTTGTAAATTACCATATATGCCTGACTTCAGCCCCAAACAATTTCGAAGGTTTAAACCCGCCAAAAGTAATATTTTCCACCCTTGCGAAACAGGCCTAAGGGTAGCTTAAAATTTGAGAAAATTGTGAAAAATGCCGGCACGTAGTTTTCAGAAGTTTAAAATATTTACGTGAAAATGTTTCACCCTTTACCGTATCCTGAGGCTCTGGATGTTTTCAGACAATCTCACTGTGACCTTTCATATTATTTCTTGTTATTTTCTTAGCGTTTTGCTTTCTAAAGTTGCCTACAACTTCTGCCTTTAAAACACAAGGATGGATTCAAAAAACATTTTTTGGGAGAATTTAGTTTTTAATTTTTAGTATAATTTAAAAAAAGGGAGAAATATTTGTGTTTTTATAATTTACGCAAATATTAAAAATTCATACTATTTCTGTGAGCCTAAGCGGCTTATTATTAGAAATAGGTAATACATCGTGGTAGAGTGGGTTCAAACCGAGAAACTCTGACTTAAGAGTCCGCGACACTAACCACGGGATCACAACCCGACACATATAGTAAAAATAATATTTTGACATCTAAACATTGATGAAGAAGAATATGGAAGTCTGGGAATTTACAAGGCTTACGACCGTGATAGACTGGTTAAGTGTTCACTTTACACACGTGTAATAATAATAATAATAAAACCCTTATCCGTACCCCAATGGTGCATAGGGCACTGTGTCATATAAACGCAGTATTATCTTGATCGTTGATACATGAAGGAAAGGTGATCAGCCCTCCGCTTCAGGTACCAGTCCATGGTAATTTTAAATAAATATTACAGTGAAAAAATCACATATATTTATTTTACCCCCCTTGGGAATCGAACCCGGGACCTCCAGAACGGTAGCCGAGCGTGCTGACCATTACACTACGGAGGCGGACAGTAGTGTGGTTGTCGACCCATGATCGACAACCACACTACTCAAATTCTAGATATATTGATCAAACTCGAAACACAGTATGCAAGTGTTCACTAGAGACATCTATCTATAATGGGGTGAGAAAGCAAAAAAAAGCACTTTACACACGTGCAACATTCACCAATTCTACCTATAATTGACAACCACACTACTCAAATTTTGAAACTCTTGGATATCATAGTCATACAGTAGTAAGTGACCAAGTGCATTTTTTACAAAAAAGTGATCATTGACTATTTAATATCTTACTAGCATAATATTGCCCTGAAAAAAATCCCAAAGGATTTTAAACTTGAAAGTATAATAAATTGACTTCTTAAAAACGACTAACTGCATTGATGTTTATTTTCTTGACAAGCAAAAGTGACTTAAATGGCCCTCCTGAACAATTTACGTTTTGGTAGTTACTCACTTTCACTTTCACTTTCTCCTGTACGACTACGATATATTGATCAATCTCGTGAGGAGTGTCTGGGTTATAACGCTACTATATTTTGATTAATTTCTTTATGTCACTTATATTATCATGCTATTTCGAGGATATCATTGTGTATTTCGCAAATTTGAATATGCATACTTTCTACCATTACATTTGACCCACTTTCTACGTTTATGCGTTCAGTTTTCATACAAATCGCTATTCTCCTTTGTTTCTTCCAGCGAGCGTTTTTGCCTAAAATCTTCACTCGAAATTATAGTAACTTTAAACATAAAGAGTAAATCCACTCACGAGTAGGCATAGGCTATAAAACTTGAAAAGTTAAAGCCTGAGTAGGGTCATGTAGCTAGATTTCAGAGTCACTTGGACGTTAGATAATTAAAAAAAATATATTGTTTCTTCCAACCTACAATTGGACCGAAACCATCCAACCGTCAATACGCAAAATTTGACTTTTTGATGAATGCTACTTCATCAAAAGGTCAATAGTAATTTTTTGATTTGCTGTAGAACCTAACTCAAAAGATCAACACAATATTTAAAAAAAAACCTAATAATAATGCGAAAACAACTGCGAAAAAAAAACTTAATTGATTTGGCGATTTGTGGCAATACCTGTCCATTTTTAATCAAAGTTTTACTTAATAAATAACCACTTTTTCTTTGAATGTATTATGACACGTGATTCAATACGTACCGCATAATTTTCCAATACCGTATTAAACACGGTGTTTGAAAATGATACGGAATGCATCGAAATATGTGTCGTAACAAATTTTAAGAAAAAGTGGTATTTATCAAGCAAAACTTAAATTTAAAATAAAAATAAAATAACGTTAGAAAAATACAAAAGCTTTCAGCAATTTTCACTTTAAAATTATTTACATACCTGAAAATATTGTAGAAAAAAATTCATGGGATTTGGATGTGTTCGACTTTGATAGTGCAAAGAAATGAAGAAGAAAGAAAACCATTTCGATAAAACCATCCAAGATGGTTGAATGTGAATCATCGAACCCATTCTATCATTGTTTTAATGTTACTGAAATCATCCAACCAATGAAATACCTAACTCCTAATTGGACACACTCAAGATGTTATGTTTTTTTTATTTTTTATTTTATTTTATTTTAAACTCATTTCTTTCACACATTCGTCTAAGGGATTGCATTTCCCTCTGTGCTCTTTTAACTAGTCTGCGTCACGCGTAACGATTCTCGTATATTTTAATTAACAATTTAAAGACGATAGACAATTACTGAAAATAGATTAGCCGAAATAAAGATGGATGGAGTCGAGATAAGCTCGGTGATCCCTAATTACTCTCGATTAAAAAAAAGCTATATAAATACTGTGTTTCGTCCAACCTTGTTTCTATTGAAAGTCTAAAAATAACGAGGATACTTTCGTCTCCAATGGCTGATAAGATTTTTGACATTTCTATTGAATTTTATGCACGTCACAGCTGTTTCGCCTTAAATTTTGTACGTATGTTCCCAACGCACGAACATCTAAGAAAAAAATACTCCATACATGTTTTAAACATCTATTTTTTTTTTAAATTGATAAACATATATAAAGACATATAAAAATCGTATTTTTAATGTTTTTTATCACAAAACTTTAAAAAATATATTAATAAAAAAATGTGTTTTCAATTGACTATATGACTTCTGAAATTTGAGTAGCGTAGTTGTCATTCATGGGTGGAATGATGAACGTTAAACGTGTATAACGTGATGAAACCAACTCAAACCAGCATATTCTTACATTTTCATCTATGTTGTTTAATTATAAGTTTAAACAATTCGCTCACTCCTTTCAACAACGTCATATATAAAAAAAAACCTGATTTTTCAGGAGACCGTTTTTAAAGTTTAAAAATATAATAAAATGTATTTAAAATAAATATCAAGATACTTATTGAACTTTTTACTGTGCAACAGTTTTTTTTAGCTAAAACCTGAATGTTTTTTCTCCATTTGAAAAATATTTAGAATATTTAAAAAAATAATAAAACAATACCTTTTATTAAAAATGCAAAACAACACTTTCTGCCCAGTAGCGGGTAAATATTAAGTTTAAAATATGCCGCTTTTGCTGGGATATAGTACATTTTCTGTGCATTCCGAAAATTTACGATTTTTGATAAATGACGTTGTTAAAAGGAGTGAGCGAATTGATCTCTATCATATTATTATTATAAAATGCTTATTATAATAATTCATATTAATTAAATTGTACCTATCGCCGCTTTTTTACTTAAACTTAAATATATTAAACTGAATTATTTAGGAATGGGAAAATTCAAATTACCCTCTCCATGCAAAAGTTCACCCGTAAACAAAACGATCGGAATTAGCTCCCTTTTTTGGGACTTAACACCAGCTTATTCGCCATTTTGTGCCGAATTATGGAATGGGTTATCGCAAATCTTTGCTAAAATGGGTCGACGAGTACCCAATAAGGTGAGTGGATATTATCTTTACATTTTGACATCTGAACAAGGATGAAGAAGCTCATGGAAGTCTGGGTATTTACAGGGCCTTACGACCTGTCATAGGCAGGTTTAAATTATCACTTTATAATAATTTACATTCACCATTCTACCCATGATTGACAACTACACGCTGCAGTATCTATGGTTGATTTTATTAAGCTGTTATTAAGCAGAGATCCTTTTCATATTATTTTTTGATATCTCATCAAAGATGAAGAAGAATATGGAAGTCTGGGCATTTACGGGGCTTACGACCGTCATAGGCTGGTTTAAGTGATCACTTTACACACGTGTAACATTCACCAATTCTACCCATTATTGACAACCACACTACTCAAATTCTTGGAAGTTCTATACCTATATATGAACCAATTTAGAAACCTTGTGTGTAAAGTGATCACTTAAACCAGCCTATGACGGTCGTAAGCCCCGTAAATGCCCAGACTTCCATATTCTTCTTCATCTTTGATGAGATATCAAAAAATAATATGAAAATAACTCCTGTAATTGGAGATCATCCAGATTTTGTGAACAAGTATTTGGACACACTCAAAATGTTGTAAAAAAAGAGATCCTTTTATTTAAATATATGCAAGATTCTTACCGAATTATTTTACATACTGGGAGACGTCTGAAAATATAATTTTATTTTGTATGCAGATTTTAATTTGATTAGTTATTTTCCTCACAACATTTTAGGTGCATTCAAATCCTTGTTCACTAATCTGAGATTTTCTACTTTGGAATTATTTTAAAAACTAAAATAGTTCATTGGTAAATATCCAGACATTCATATTCTTTTTTATCTCTGTTGAGATATCAAAACGTAAAAATAACTCTTAAGAGGTTGCTTAACACGGGTTTGGACACATCAAAAATATTGTAAAAAAAATAACCAGTCGAATTATAAATGATTTCATTTTCAATACAAAAAAATATTCGGTAAGGGTCTCTGCTTAACAAAAAATCTTACTCAAATTAACTATAGATACTGCCACGAACTCACACATGAAGCGACGTGAGAATTATATGACATAACGTTTGTGTGAGTTCGTAAAAATTGAGTTTTGTGGTTGTTAATCATGAGTGTAGAATGGACAATGCTACACATGTATAAAGTGATCACTTCAACCAGCGTATTTTCTACGTTTATGCACTCACTTTTCATACAAATCGCTATTCTCCTTTGTTTCTTCCAGCGAGCGTTTTTGCCTAGAATCTTCACTCATGAATTACATGAAATTATAGTAAAAACATAAAGAGTAAATCCACTCATAAGTAGGCTATAAAACTTGAAAAGTTGAAGCCTGAGTAGGGTCATGATAAGCGGTGTTGCATAAGCCGTAGTTCGTTAAAATTGAGTTGTGTGGTTGTTAATCATGAGTGTAGAATGGACAATGCTACACATGTACAAAGTGATCACTTTAACCAGCGTAAGCCAGATCATAAGCCCTGTAAATATCCAGACTTACATATTCTTCTTAACCTTTGAGATGAGCTGAGATATCAAAAAGTATATTTATTTAATTTTAATAAATCCCTTACCGCACCCCAATGGTGCACAGGGCACTGCTTCATATAAACGCAGTGTTATCTCGATCGATTACACATGAAGGAAAGGTAATCAGCCCTCCACTTCAGGTACCAGTCCAGTGTAATATTGAATAAATATTACAGTGAAAAAATCACTTATATTTATTAAACCCCCCTGGGAATCGAACCCGGGACCTCCAGAACGGTAGGCGAGCATGCTGACCATTACACTACGGAGGCGGACGAATTTAATTTTACAATTCCAAAACAAAATCTTTTGTTTGTTCTGATAATGCTTCGATCTATATAATATTACTTTTAACCAAGATGTTAATTTTTTTTATATTATTTTTTGACATCTCATCAAAGATGAAGAAGAATATGGAAGTCTGGGCATTTACGGGAATAATAATCCAGTGTGATTATAATCCAGGATTCGGATCTCACATACTAATATAAGAGTTTCTGCTTAATAAAAAAGCTTCTTTACATCTCACCAATAGATGTCTCTAGTGAAGTTCTAGTGATTCAAGAACAAAGATTCTAAATTGGTTCATATACATAGAACTTCCAAGAATTTGAGTAGTGTGGTTGTCAATAATGGGTAGAATTGGTGAATGTTACACGTGTGTAAAGTGATCACTTAAACCAGCCTATGACGGTCGTCAGCCCCGTAAATGCCCAGACTTCCATATTCTTCTTCATCTTTGATGAGATGTCAAAAAATAATATGAAAATAAGTCCTGTAATTGGAGATAATCCAGATTTTGTGAACAAGTATTTGGACACACTCAAGATGTTGTAAATTAATTTTTTTAAATACTTACAAACGTTGCCACTTTTAGGTTAACCTAATCAACAACAACAGCTATGATGATAGTCGATTTCCGGTTAAAAACCAACCCCCATCGTTCATTGTTGAAGGAATAAAGGTTGCTAATCATTCTGTCGATATTGTAATGAATTCTTCGCATGATGTTAGGGGCTGTTAACCCTTTGTTACAATGTGCTTTCTAAGTGATTTTATTTTATTTTATTTTTTATTTTATTTTATTAGAAGGAAAAACAACAGTTACAATATATGATAAATCAGAATACAAAAAAAATCAGTACCAATTACAGTTCTTCATACCTGTGCATAAGAAAAGTCTATATATAAGAAGAGACATGAGACAAGGATGGGATAAAGAGAAAAGGAGATGACAGTGATAGGAAACAAGAAAAGGGAAGGACTGGGAATGGAATTACCCTTTTAGATTTATAAGATTTCGAACAATTTATCTAGGTGAAACATTTATTTCTATTTACAACGTTCGCTTATAATTTGATCACTTAATTCATTTCCGCTGTAAATAAATTAACTTGTCAATAATAAGCTAAAATAAAAAATGAAAATGGAATTTTCTAGCGGTTCTCAAGTATATAAATATAATCCAGGATTCGGACCTCACATACAAATGAAAGAGTTTCTGCTTAATAAAAAGCTTGCCTCGTCCTAGCATAAATGTCTCTCGTGAAGTCTATTGAATACAAGAACTGTGTTTTAAGTTAATTCAATATATCTAGAAGATCCAAGAATTTGAATAGTGTGGTTATCAATCATGGGTAGAATTGGTGAATGTTACACGTGTGTTAAGGAATCACTTAAACCAGCCAATGACGGTTGTAAGCCCTGTCAATGCTAAGACTTCCATATTCTTCTTCATCTATGCTGAGATGATAAAAAATAATTTATTTCTATATTATGAACATCACTTTATATATATCCTTTGAACCTCAACTGTCCATCATATCTTTTTTTTTGTTTCTCTACCCTTCAACTCATTGCCATATTCCAATCACTTTGCCTTACTTATTAAAAATTAAATACTTCAATTTAAACTAATTGACGATTATTTCACTCGACTAATTTCGATAATCCCAGATGTTTTACACAAAAATACACTGTTTAGCACTGAACTGTATTTTCAACCGTATTCTTTGAGAATTTTAGGACGTTTTTGTTTTTGAACATTTTTGGGCACAAAAATACACTCTTCAGCACTAAAGTGTATTTTCAACCATATTATTCTTTGGAAATTTTAAGAAGTTATTAACAAAATAAAGCAGGAACCAGAAACTATGATTAAAAAACTGTAACGTTAATTTTCTGTTTTTATTTTTATTTAATAAGTTTGAGGTGCGAAAGGGTTGAAGTGTTTACGAAATAAACGGTTAATTACATGACGTGCTAAGATGGTTTGTTCCGTGTCGAGTGTTAACCCTTGATTGGGCAATCGTTAACTCTGTGTAATCATTGTTATTGAAAATTAAAGGGATCTTAATCGTTAGTTCATATAAAATAATCGTGATATGGAAGGCTTTAAGCATTATAAACCACTTACATTGTTGTTCTAGTTTTTGGCCCTGTAATTTCAATTAAATCTATTTTTAAACGGCTTATCGTAAAAAATACATGTTTTTTTTATTATTTTGACTAAACCATGCAAATATTTATGTTTTTTTTTCTATTTCTAGTAGTACTGTATTGGATTGATGTTGTTGAATCTTAATTGTAATAATAAGCGTATACGATCAGATTTACACTAAAGTTTAGAACGGTAGAAAGTTCGCTCACTCCTTTCAAGAACGTCATTAATCAAAAATCGACAATTTTCAGTTGTGCATGTTTTCGGAATGCCCAAAAAATGTACTATATCCCAGAAAAAGAGGCATATTTTTAACTTAATATTTACCCGCCACAGGGCAGAAAGTGTTGTTTTAGCATTTTGACGGAAAAGTTTTGTTTAATAATTTTTTTGAATATCCTGAATATTTTTTAAATGGAGAAAAAACCTTCAGGTTTTACCTTAAAAGATCTGTTGCTCAGTAAAAAGTTCAATAAGTGGCTTAATATTTATAGTTTATACATTGTATTATATTTTTAAACTTTAAAAACGTTCTCCTGAAAAATCAAGTTTTTTGATTTATGACGTTCTTGAAAGGAGTGAGCGAGTTGACAGATAGCCTTGGTGACAAATTTTATTCGTATATTAAGTGACAGGCACCGTGGCGTAGTTAGTTAGACGCTCGAATGCGAAACTGGGGTCGTGGGTTCGATTCCCGCCGATTGCAAAATTGATTGAAGAAAGGTTTATTCTCAATTAATCTGGGTGTTTGTGATTTTTTTTTTTACATTTACCTTCCCTATCATTACTATCCTACCTGCAGACAAGCCTCTTAAAGTAGGGGTTTTGCGGGTTATTACTTTAAAAAATATATTTTTGTGCAAAGCATCACAGACTTTACAAGGATTTTTTTGTGGAAAAATATTTAAAACTATACACATACAGATATCATACACAGCGCTCGACCGAGAGAAATATATTAGGGACATAACACGAACGTCTAAAGCAGTGGTCCTTAATCGGTGCTCTGCGAATTTGTTGCAAGTTTTCCTTAAAACTATGAAAACCAAAATTTAATGTTGGCTCATTTGCTGTGCGATTTGAGTTGCACATATAATGACTAGATGGCAGCACCCTTGCAAAGTGAAGTTGTGTGCGCTCACTTCGCAACGGCGGTCAATATATATTTGATTCTAAATCATCATACTTAGAAAAATTGAAAATATCATGGAAATTATGTGTAGGAATTTATACAGACGGTGCACCATCAATGGTAGTTTCATTGAAAGGATTTGTGACTCTTGGCTTAGCAATTTGCATGACGAAATGAGAGTAGCTATATCGCTGAAGTTTGTAAAAGCCGACAAGCTCAGGTGTCACATTAAATAATTATCGCCGCAAAAAGTTTCATCGGAGTATTCATGTTTTTTTTTAAATTAATGTAATTTTATTTATTTATTTAAACTTCATGTACAGAAAATAAAAGGTACATTGGCGGGCTTATTGCTAAAAAGCAATATCTTCCAACCGACCAAAGACGGACTAGTGATATTGATCAAAACGTTTGATACCATATATACCCGTTTGCAATCAGTGGGCAGATAGAACTTGAACATTTAAAAAAACATAAATTACAAATTGACATTTAAAAAGAAACATAAATTAACAAAAGACGATAATAAGGAGGGCAAAGGAAGAAGGGAGTTTCATTATTTTGAGAAATAAAAAGACTTTGTTTTTTGATCCGCTCACATTTTTATTAACCAACTAGTTTCGGCAACAGCTTGTTGTCTTCTTCAGGGTTCAATTTATGACTATAATGATTTCAATATTCAAAACAAAATATTGGCGAGTACGGCCAGCAAAGCAAAGATGTATTAACAACAGGTTGTTGCCAAAACTAGTTGGTTAATAAAAATGTGAGTGGATCAAAAAACAAAGTCTTTTTATTTCTCAAATAATATATCAATATGATCCACAAAGTTAATGATTTCAATATTCAAAACATAATGTTATTTTAACTTTTCTGTAATAAAATAATCAGTTTTTTTAATAAAAATTATCTTTGTATGTTTTTTGGATCTTTAGTTTTGGTATACCGCGAATTTTCCTTATGATCAAAAGTGCTTCCAGACTTCAAAACGGTTCAGAAACGCTGCTCTTAAGCAGTGTGGAAACATTATGATATTCTGATATATTATAAGACTTCCATTATGATCGATTCGTGGGATTATCCATGTATTGGTTTGTCGTGTCACTTTGAATGAGGGCTAATTGAAAATATAACGTTGTTAATGAAACCTAATTTCGTTTATCTGGGATTACGGTAGGGAAGTCTCCCGAATCGGGTGTCTCTGATAAAGGCGCTTCGGACCTAATCACTCGTGTGTCCTTTCAGGAATATAATTAACAAACTGAAATGAAAAAGACGGCTCTGAATCACTGGCAGTGACGGGGAGTGACTGAAAAAATGTGTACGCATAGAAAGTAGCGATAATAGAGGATATTTAACGAGAAATGTAAGGTTAGGTTGGAAAAGTAGAGGGTGTGGGTAGAAGAAAACAAATACTAAAGCGCTGGAAATACTAGATGATGAGGTTAACAGACTTTTCTCCGCTATCGACAGGTTTTAAGATGTAGAGAGTTGATGTATTATAATATTTTGAACGTTTGCACGATAAAAAGGATAAGACGAATTACATATATTTCGTTAAGGTTTCTGCAAAATTTACTAATTTCAACCATCAATGTCACAGATGGAAGAGAAGCATGGAGTTGGAAAAAGCAAGATGAAAGTAGACTGAATGCAGTTGAAATGGGAGTATACCATGCTACATTTAAGCGAATATACCACACTAATGCGTTTTCTATTCACTGATTTAGGGTAAGTTCAAATCACACATATATATATATATATATATATATATATATATATATATATATATATATATATATATATATATATATATATATATATATATATATATATATATATATATATATATATATATATATATATATATATATATATATATATATATATATATATATATATAAATATATATAAATATATATATATATATATATATATATATATATATATATATATATATATATATATATATATATATATATATATATATATATATATATATTATTTATATAAATATACATTTTTATATATATACAAAATATAAACACGAAAAACAATAATTATTGGTAAACTAGGAGAGTGATACATTACAGCCAAACAAAATGTGACATTTTGTTTTATTTTTGCGTATTTAATTCCATTAGGTGTATTTCCTTGACCTAATCGAGTTCATGGCGCTTGTGCTAATGAAATATTTAGCTACATTTAAGTATCGGGGCATCGGGCCGGATTAGTATTCGGATGGATTCCGTCCGCTTACAGTGGATAATGCGGACTTGGAGCGAAAACTAATTCGATGGCACGCCATTATGTTAATTAAATCACACTCGGTCACGCCCACTCCCCTTCGAACCCCATACTCTCCTAATACATACAATGTATTCATATTTTTACAGTGGCGAGCCGATTATCGATCCATTATCTAAGGCTTCTTCGGTAACTATAAAACATTTACATATTTCGCTCACTCCTTTCAAGAACGTCATAAATAAAAAAAAACTTTTTCAGGAGATCGTTTTTAAAGTTTAAAAATATAATACAATGTATTAAAAAAATATATCAAACCACTAACTGAAATTTTTACTGTGCAACAGATATTTTTAAGTTAAACCTGAAGGTATTTTCTCAATTCGAAAAATATTTAGTTTATTAAAAAAAAATTAAACAATACATTTTTTTCAAAATTAAAAAACAACACTTTCTGCCCTGTAGCGGGTAAATATTAAGTTAAAAATATGCCTCTTTTGCTGGGATATAGTACAGTTATTAGGCTTTTCGAAAACACGCACAACTGAAAATTGTCGATTTTTGATTTCTGTCGTTCATAAAAGGAGTGAGCGATTTGATATCGCGGCATAGAAAGAAAATATGATATTCATATTATTAAGACTTATCAGCCCTGCAAATACCCAGACTCATCTTCTTCCTCTTCTTTCTCTTCTTACCCTTATCCGCATCCAATTGTGCATAGGGGACAGCATCGTATTGACGCAGTGTTACCTTAATCGTTACTTACATGTAGGCAAGGTGATCTCTCGTCCTTTAAGGGACCAGACCAGGATAATATTAAATAAATAATAATGTGTAAAACTTCACTTTTTTTCCACCAACCCTTTGAATCGAATCCGGGACCTACAGAACGGTACCTCCAAAATGTATTAAAGTAAGATTTTTCCTTCTTTTTCTTTCTTTTCCTTCCTACAAATCCTATTTTTTATACCATACCCTTACCCTTTTACTCTTTTCCTCACGCACACACTCCCACTCATAATTTTTTTTTATCTTTTAATGTTTTAATAGTTATTACAACATAAATGAGGAATTGTTTAATTGGCTTTATTTTTATTAATGTAACTATTTTTGTAAATGTAATATAATTTTTTTTATTGTTGGTGTAACTATTTTTTATTATATACTTTTTAAAATGTAAAGCTGTACAATTCCCGAACAAATAAAAATAAATTTTAACACGCTTAAAATATTGTCAGTAAATAACTAGAGAGATTTTGTCCGCTTCCGTAGTGTAATGGTCAGCACGCTCGGCTACCGTTCTGGAGGTCTCGGGTTGGATTCCCAAGGGGGGTAAAATAAATATGAGTGATTTTTTCACTGTCATATTTATTCAATATTACCCTGGACTGGTACCTGAAGCGGAGGGCTGATCACCTTTCCTTCATGTGTAAACGATCAAGATAACACTGCGTTTATATGACGCAGTGCCCTATGCACCATTGGGGTGCGGATAAGGGTTTTATTATTTTATTATTTATTAAATAACTAGTCAAAATACTATATCCGTATTATAATAAAAATCTAAAATATTTCACAGTGAAAGTATTAGGTGATCGAACCCAAAAACGAATTTAGTGATGACTTTAAAAGAAAGTAGTCGCTACTCAATTCGGTTTTTAATTCGATCACCCACGTCTGGTAGGCACAATTTTAGCGAAAATCGATTTTTGTATTCACGTTAATAATTCAGAATTTTAATTACGAAATCAATCAAACGGTTACGAACTCAAATTGCGGACCATTAATATGTAATCTCTCCAATGCTTTATTCATCAGACCACCAGCTGCTTTAGCTAGCTACAATCGAGGTCATTAATTCCTAACCGCTTTCAAATAATATTACCAGTGTCCATAAATGGTCGTTATTTTAATGGTGTAGCTATTAACGTCTTTTATGGATTTCGTTCATATCAAACATAGATAATGTTATTGTTATTGCAACTAACTAACTACAAAACCATCACGCAGCTTACCTACAGGAGTAAGCAGAGAGAATAGAACGCTAATCTGTTATGGTATTTTCAAATGTCGTGACATTCGTTTGAAAATGCCATAACTAGGCGAACGAATTGTCACAATATTTAATTTTCATGTGTTTTTTGACAGTAAAATACAACTTAGTAGACTCAAATAATCTGTGTTTGATTTAAAAATTAATACATAAATTAAAATGGAGTTCTAGAAATTAAACGCCAAATCAATTGATAAGTCTTGTGTTCTCTGAAACACATATAACATATAACATAGAATTTTGTGTAGCTTCCCACGAATCTAATGCCAAATAAAATATATGTGGAATAAACTATATCGTTGTCATTTAATGATATTATATTTATCGCAGTTCCACCAAGAAATGTCAGTTCAAAATTTAAAAACATTTCATACAATATAGTTATAATATTAGAAAAATCATTGGAAGTGCGCACGGTATACGGAATGGCGTATATCGTTCGTCACGAACCCAGAAAAACACCGAAACCGCCCGAGACACCCTAAAATGAACTAAGAACTTAGAACTGTATAGAAAAATAACTGTAAAAAATATAATGAGATCTTGATTAAACTTGGATGGATATATCACTACCCGAAAATGCAAAAGCGACCCTTTTTAATGACCCATCCAAGAGGCGTGTAAAAACGCACATTGATCTTTTTCCCCGATGTGATGGATTACCTTTCTTAATGTGAAGAAGCCGTGAAATAACTTGGCACTCACTCACTCGAATAGATTTAGCACACAAACTGTGATAACCTTGACCCTGGCCTCCATTCAATTAAGGGCTGTTTTTTTTAAATAGGGTAAACGAGATTATTGTTGACACTCCCAGTTATTGACAGTATTGATGACATATCGCTCACTCCTTTCAACAACGTCATATATAAAAAAAACTTGATTTCAGGAGATCGTTTTTAAAGTTTAAACATATTATAAAATGCATTAAAAATAAATATCAAGCCACTTATTGAACTTTTTACTGTGCAACAGATCTTTTTAGGTAAAATCCAAAAGATTTTTTACCATTTGAAAAATATTTAGTTTATTTAAAAAAATAATTGAACAATACCTTTTCTTCAAAATTCAAAAACAACACTTTCTGCCCTGTAGCGGGTTAGTATTAGGTTAAAAATATGCCGCTTATACTGGGATATAGTACATTTTCTGGGCATTCCGAAAACATGCACAACTGAAAATTGTTGATTTTTTATATATGACGTTATTGAAAGGAGTGAGCGATATGTGAATGTTGTCTGATTTTTGACAAACGTTAAAATTTGGAGTAATACATTTATATCTTAAAAAACACGCTTATAAAATAAGGATAAATTATTTCATTTTTAAATTAAGATTTACATGGTAAATACCACTTTTTATCAGTGGTAACATAGAAAATAGGAGGAAGACTTTAGTCATTGTCGAATTATTAACTATGGGTTATGTAAAATTTAAATTTAAAATAGATTATACTACTCAATCAACTACTGAAATCTATAATTTTGTCATTTTTTTGGTACTTCAGCACACATACACACACTGTTTTTTTGACTGACTACTTTTCTTACTTTTAATGTTCATATTTAATCAATTATAAAAAACATATTTTTTTAAATTTGAAAAATAACTTAACATTGGGAAGTTATTTGTCGGCATCACAGAGGTACGCAGAGAGAATTTAAATTAAAAATTAATCGATATATGTCATGTCACTTTTTAATGTTAAATTCACCGAAAATTGTAAAGCGCCCTGAGGTAATTTCTTACGAAAACGACGCTTTATAAATTTTCCAATAAATACAAAATTCAATTATAATTTTTGCCTATTCTTATTTAATATTAAATGTTTAATTAATTATAAAACATATTGGATGAAACAAGTCAGAAAAAAGTATATATGTTTTATTTATTGTTTCGGCATTAACTTTGTGGTAAGACATGTTACAATGATTAAAGAAAACACTTGTTTTTTACCACTTGAGTTTTATTATAGACTACATGTTTCAGAAGTTAAACTTCCATCATTCAGGTCTGTATAATAACTGTTATTATACAGACCTGAATGATGGAAGTTTAACTTCTGAAACATGTAGTCTATAATAAAACTCAAGTGGTAAAAAACAAGTATTTTCTTTAATCAAAGTATAAATGTATGAAGATTCATAGGATTAAATATTCTTTTAAGAAAAACAAGCGTGTTTCATCCATTTGGGAACAGATATAAAACAAGAAATTTGATTCGCGATAAGGTTTATTCGTAGTATTTAAAATACTACCCCTAGTCTGTTTGCTTGGAGCGAGGGATGATATCAACAGGACACTCGATAAATCCTCTTCATCCCTCCGAAAAGGTTTTGGTCCATTTATTCTCATTTAGGCAGCCGACTCTGTTTACCTTATACACGGACTCCAGGTCTAAATGGGGTTTAATTATTTATCAATCGTTAAATAATTTGTTGCTCCTTAAAATCAGGATTACAGATTTTGTCAATTGATTTATTAATTATATTTCAAGTACAAAATTTAGATGTGTCCAAATACTTAGTAAGGGTAATATTCGATTAGTAGTTTTTTTGACCTCTCAACATAGATGAAGGGAGATACATCTTCTTTACATCTCACCAATATTGACCTCTAGTGAAGTTCTAGTGATTCAAAAACAAGGTTTTTAGATTGGTTCATATATTTAGAACTTCCAAGAATTTGAGTAGTGTGGTTGTCAATAATGGGTAGAATTGGTGAATATTACACGCGTGTAAAGTGATCAGTTAAACCAGCCTATGACGGTCGTCAGCCCCGTAAATGCCCAGACTTCCATATTCTTCTTCATCATTGATGAGATGTCAAAAATAAGATGAAGAAGAATATGGAAGTCATATACAAGCCTCACGACTTGGTTAAATTAGCACTTTCTTCTTCTTAATCTAACTCTTATCCGTACCTAATAGTGCATAGAGCACCGCATCGTATTGACGCAGTGTTATCTTGATCATTAACAAATGAAGGTAAGGTGAACACTCTTACGCTTCAGGGACCAGTCCAAGGTATTATCAGAGTGTAAAATCACAAATATTTATTTTCACCCCTTCTGGGAATCGAACCCGGGACCTCCAGCACGGTACCTAAACACGCTATTACGCACGTGTAACATTTACCAATTCTACCTATGATTGACAACCACACTACTCAAATTTTTGGAACTCTTAGATGCGAGTATATTGATCATTCTCGTGACGCAGTACGTGCAAGTAGACAACAGCCATCTATGTTCGTATGAGGAAAGCTCTTAGTAAGCAGAGACACTTTTCATTTGTATGTAAGGTCCGAATCCTGGATTATATTCACATTCTAAAGAAGCCGTTAGCTTCGAAACCGGTAGACATTATAATTAAGTTATAATAAAATATTTATAATGATTTAAAAACAAAGTTACATTTTAATTACAAAATGGAAAATCACAAAGATGGTGCTTCAAATATAAATTATAGAAACTCTTTTATTAGTATGTGAGGTCCGAATCCTCTATTATAATCACATATCTACATGAGAAACGCCAGAAAATATCATTTTCAATTTTGTTTGTTATAAAAAGTTTAAATGTTTATCTTTTTTTTATATATAGAAAAGAAAAAACTAAAAAAATGTAAACGTTGATAAAAATAGAAATGTATTTTTTTTCGGTACCAAATATGGTTTATAGACGTTTCACAGAACCCATTCGTTTTGACCGTTTTATATCATTACTTGGGGTTGAAGTCACACGCTAACCTTTAATTTACCGTTCGTTCCACAAAGTTCCACTTTGCACGCCATACTGTACCGTGCTTCATGCGATGCAGGGAAATCTGTAAATATTGGTGCATAGGTCAAATGAAACTAGCTGTTCATTTATTCACATTTGTAAACACTGCAGTCATTTACTAAATTGCCTGCAATACACAGTGGTACAATATATAAGTGACCAACTAACAAAACGTAAAATGTTCAGGAGGGCCATTTAAGTCACTTTTGCTGGGCAAGAAAATAAACATCAATGCAGTCAGTCATTTTTAACAAGTCAGTATATTATACTTCAAGTTTAAAATAGCTTTGGGATTTTTTTCTGGGCAATATTAAGCTAGTAAGATATCAAATAGTCAATGATCACGTTTTTGTACAAAGTGCACTTGGTCACTTTCTCCTGTATGACTGCGATATATTTGTTATTTAATCAGTAGATTTAAACACCGTTTTTTTAAATTTGGTGTTTAATTTGTAGAAGTCCATTTTTCTTTATAAACATTCAGTTTAAATCAATCACTGATTTTTATAGTCTACTAAATTGTCATTAATTTTTAAATACCCTTAATAAAATTTTAAAACTAATAACATTAGTTTGAAAATGCCATAAATAGGCGAAACTATTGTCACAATAAATCGGATTTGTCATATTTTATATAAAAATATTAATTATGAGTTATTTATTCATTTGGAATAATACAATGGATTAAATATGAAAATAAAACACTTGTATAAGACCACTTTTTTCGACCAATTTTTTATTTGGCCTTTGCAAAATAAAAGCTTTCCCCATCCAACCATAGATGGCTCTAGTGAACTAACATGTACAGATTAATGAAATATGTAGGAGTATCAAAAACATGAATAGTGTGGTTGTCAATCAAACGTATAATAGTGAATGTTTCGCGTGTATAAGGTGATCACTTAACCTAGCCTGTGAAAGGTCTCAACCTAGCGCTGTAAACGCCCAGACTTATATATTTTTCTTCATCTTTGTTGAGATATCTGCATTTGACATAAAATATATATTCTGTAAAACCCACTTTACTTAAAATCTATTGTGACACGTGTTTCGAAGCATTCCGCATCATGTTTGTCCGTGTTTGAAAATTATACGAAATGCATCAAAACACATGTCGCTCACTCCTTTCAACAACGTCATATAAAAAAAAACTTGATTTTTCAGGAGATAGTTTTTAAAGTTTAAGAATATAATAAAATGTATTAATAATAAATATCAAGCCACTTATTGAACTTTTTACTATGCAACAGATCTTTTTAGTATATTAAAAATTAAATTATTTGAAGAGTGTGGCGTTCCATCCTCTCTGCCTACTCCTGCAGAAAAATGGCGTGATGATAGTAGTAGTAGTAGTATTAGTAAAATAATAAAAATACTTTACCTTTTCTTTAAAATGCAAAAACAGCAAAATGCAATCTGCCCTGTAGCGGATAAATATAAAGTAAAAAATATGCCGCTTTTGCAGGGATATAGTACATTTTATGGGCATTCCGAAAACATACACAACCGAAAATTGACGATTTTTGATATATGGCGTTGTTGAAAAAAGTGAGTGATGTCATATTAAATTTTAAGAAATAGTGGTTTTCCTTATTTTTCTTCATCTTTATTAAGAAATATGCACTTGATAAAAGTTGTTTGGTTTGAATGGTCTCAAAGAGATATTTTAAGGCCAGTCAAACTGTGGATATTGTCGTTTACGAGCAACTCTCTAAATGTGTTTAGTTTTCAAGTTCCTCCTGTTTCCAGTTTGTTCCTCTGTGCACGTGAACTCTTTAGCTAAGTTTCATTCTTTTCACCACTTCATGAGACCACAAGAGTTCAATTCACGCAAGTGGCAAGCACCAACGGCGGACTAGTTAAAGGTTAACTTATATATGAAAATTCGTATCTGGGAATAATAAAGGAGAACGATTTTAATCCTAGCCCTCGTAATATTAACAGGAAACAGGGAGTTCTCGCGTAATATATTATTTATTTAAAGGGGTGTAGTTTTTTGCCGCTCTTGAATCTAGATTTGAAGAGAAATTAGGACGAATTAGAGTCTAAATCTAGAGGTTCCCAAACTTTTTTTGTCTCGTAGACCCCTTGCCATGTTTTTCGATTTTTGGTAGATCCCTCCTTACCTGATATTGTTTTTCAGCAAATTCACTATGTATTTTTGAAAGTCAATGTATGTAGTGCACATTGAAAGATTGAAATTTATAACGTGTATGATAATTTATAAAGTGTAATGAAAATTAAAAAAATACACACATGTTAGGTTAATTCAAATTAAAATCACTCTCTGTTAAATTAAATAAATAAGCAAAAAATAATTGCTTTTAGTCTTAGGAATAAACTTGATGTCGTTGACCTCCATTTCTTTTTCATGGACCCTCAATTTTTTTTCGCTGACATATACCCCTTCCAAGTCGTCGTAGACCCCTGGGGGTCGATAACGACCACTTTGGGAATCACTGAATCAGACGAATAAATCAAAAGTTTTCCTATTCAGAAAATACGATCTATTTCATATCTACCCACTTCAAAAATTAATTCAAATCTCTTTTTTATATTTTGTTTTTACTTAAAGCATTTTGAGTATGTCGAGTTATTTTAAGACATCTTAACAAAGATAAGAAAGTGGAAGTCTGGGTATTTACAAGGCTTACGACCGGTTATAGGTTGGTTATATGTTCACTTTATACACGTGCAACATCACTACACATCTTTACATACATTATATTACATACAATTAAAACATTACTTTTGTCCGCCTCCGTGGTGTAATGGTTAGCGCGTTAAGCTACCATGCTGGAGGTCCCGGGTTCGATTCCCAAGGGGGTGAAAATAAATATTAGTGATTTTACACTGTAATATTTATTTAATATTACCCTGGACTGGTACCTGAAGCGGAGGGCTGATCACCTTTCCTTCAAATGTTAACGATCAAGATAACACTGCGTTTATATGATGCAGTGCCCTATGCACCATTGGGGTGCGGATAAGGGTTTTATTATTATTAAAACATCACTATTCTACCTGTGATTGAAAATCACAATACTCAAATTTTGTGGGATAAATCATGGAAAGAATTGATGAACAGTGATCACTTAACCAAGCCTATGACGTTTTATTTATTGTTTCGGCATTAACTTTGTGGTAAGACATGTTACAATGATTAAAAAAAAACACTTGTTTTTATACCACTTGAGTTTTATTAATGACTACTAGTTTCGGAAGATAAACTTTCATCGTCAGGTCTGTTTGATAGCTTAAATATAAAATATAAAATTGTTCTATAAATAAGGAGAGGAGAAAGTTAAGGGGAGGGGGTAAGACGATGGAAGTTTAGATTCCGAAACCGGTACTCTTAAATAAAAATCAAGTGTTTTCATTAATCCTTGTAACCCTATGACGGTCAAAAGCCCTGTAAATACCCAGATTTCCACATTCTTCTTCATATATTTTGTGATGTAAAAAAATGAACTTTAAGTAAAACAGTATGTACAGTGAAAATACATGTAATATGAAAACCTTAAAACATTTTTTAAGTATCCTCATATTTCCCATTTTTCATACACGCACTGCATTACGCAGTCTTTTTTGGCAATTTGTTATTCCCTAATATCCCCTTTTTTCAGATTCCTTTATTTCGTTACACGTGCAAATCTTTCACAAAAAATGTACATAAAATTTGACGCAGAGGAATATTTGTACCCGCTGAAAGATGCTCCTGAATTTTCATGAAAAATGAAAAGTGCTTTCAAAAGTTCCCAGATATGGCTTTGATTAATGGGTGTTTTAGCGGTTTTTTGTGAGTGTTGTCGGTGATCTGGCAATATCTCGTAACTGATTATACAAACAACCATACATTGCTCGCCAAAACTCTTTGTGACGTACCCTATGGACATAATTAGTAAACGCAACGGCAAAGTCATGAGACTGACGTTAAAGATGCCAAAATTGGCAAATGATTGATTAAAGTAGTCTGAGTGCAGTCGAAATGCGATCTCTCAGATGAATGTGCGTTAATTGTCAATTGTTATGTGTTTTTTAACGAAAAAATACACCTTAGTAGACTCAAAAATCTGTGTTTGATCAAAAAATTAATACATAAATTAAAGTTAAAAAGTTAAAGCTATAAAATAAAAGACAAATCATTAAATTAAAAAATATAATAAAATTGTTTGATTTAAAAATTAATGCACTGTTAGTTTTTTAAATGTATTTGGCAGTCGCTTTGTGGTAATATCTATCCATTTTTATTTGAGTTTTGCTTGGTAAATACCACTACTGTATACCATAATAGTGGTATTAACCAAGTAAATGACAGACTTGATCATGCTATGATCAAGTATGTCAAACACTTGAAAGTGGAAAGGTTTGGACTCGGAATAATTGGAGGGTGTGTATGAGGAGATGCGTGAATGTGGAAGAGGCGATGTTTACAAAGATAGAATGAATAGAAAGACGACCGCGTAACGCTGATAATGAAGTAACGGATAAAGCGAGGCGCTTGTATTAATTTTGTTAACCTTTGAAGATAAATCCAAGGGGGGACCCTTGAATTAATCTTTCGAATCAGCCAGCGCTACAAAATATGTCTTTTATGATCGAAATAAAACTGAATTCGAAATGAAAGTTGAGCTTTGGAAATGGAAAAATGTCGGCTTTTAGAGATAAGGAGCACGAAACCTCTAAACGAGAAATTCTTTATGCAAAAGTCAAGTTGAAACAAACAAAAAAATACTTATTTAATTTATTGTTTCAGCATTAACTTTGTGGTAAGACATGTTACGATGATTAAAGAAAACACTTGTTTTGTACCACTTAAGTTTTATTAAAGACTATATGTTACAGAAGTTAAACTTCCATCATTCAGGTCTGTATAGTAACTAAAATATAAAATTGTTCTATAAATAAGGAGAGGGGAAAGTTAAGAGAAAGGAGTTAGTCAAGGGGCGGAGTTTGAAAACAAAGGAAAAATGGAAAGCAAAGGTGAAGAATTTTGGAACAGTATATTATTTAATAAATTATTATTAGAAATTAGGTTTTTTTGGATTTCTAAATTTTCTAAATAATTCATAATTTGGCCTTTATGTGGAACAAGGTGTAATAATTTTAATTTTTGACAAACCCCCTTCCCCTAACTTTCCCTCTCCTTATTTATAGAACAATTTTATATTTTATATTTAAGCTATCATACAGACCTGAATGATGGAGGTTTAACTTCTGAAACATGTAGTCTTTAATAAAACTCAAGTGGTACAAAACAAGTGTTTTCTTTAATCATTGTAACATGTCTTACCACAAAGTTAATGCTGAAACAATAAATTAAATAAGTGTTTTTTTGTTTGTTTCAACTTGACTTTTGCATAAAGAATTTCTCGTTTAGAGGTTTCGTGCTCCTTATCTCTAAAAGCCGACATTTTTCCATTTCCAAAGCTCAACTTTCATTTCGAATTCAGTTTTATTTCGATCATAAAAGACATATTTTGTAGCGCTGGCTGATTCGAAAGATTAATTCAAGGGTCCCCCCTTGGATTTATCTTCAAAGGTTTACAAAATTAATACAAGCGCCTCGCTTTATCCGTTACTTCATTATCAGCGTTACGCGGTCATCTTTCTATTCATTCTATCTTTGTAAACATCGCCTCTTCCACATTCACGCATCTCCTCATACACACCCTCCAATTATTCCGAGTCCAAACCTTTCCACTTTCATGTGTTTGACATACTTTATCGTAGCAAGTTTTCCTCGGACATTATCTGCTTCTTTTTCCGACAACATTCGCCTATTATATCTGTTTTTACGTTTTTCCTTTCATCGCTCATTCAATTTACAAAAAATATAAAATTCACTTTGTTTAAAAAAAAAAACAAGCTTACCATCACGCTGGTTTCCCGCAGGGGTAGACAGAGAGGATTAAACACCAAACCAACCTGTCTTTGCAAAAAAAATATTTAGTTGTTTCACATTCATGCATTTCCTGAAACACACCCTCCCATTATTCTGATTTCTGGCCTGATCATTCTATTGGAAGATGTTATAAATTTTTCAAATGTCGTTGTACGTCAATCAAATTTGAGATTTGTGAACTAAACAGTTGCAGTATACAAACAGATTCATAAAACGGGCAAAAATGTGTATCAACACTGGCGGCAGCCACATGAAGGATATCATCTCTTCCTTTTAACAAAAAAAAAACAGGTCCATATAAATGTTTCACTAAATCATTTTTTTATAATATAAAAAAGTTATTTAAAAACAAGTATGACTGATTACTTTTGCGCCATCCTAAATCTGTTTGTATACTGCAGCTGTTTAATTCAATTAGAACTCATGTCAAATATGATTGACGTACGACTCCATTTGCAAGAAAAATAAAATCTTCCTTTAGGGTGATTAATTTTGCGCCACTCTGTATAACTTATTTAAGTGTAACATTCACACATTCCAAGCATTTATTCTATATTACTCGATGGTTACTTAACATTGGAAGGGACAAGGTGGAAAGTGAATTAATTAAGGTCCAGGTGTAATTATCACATTGAAAAACCTTAAAACATAAATTATTTTTGTATCTCCTGTATGTTATGTTTATAATCTAATCATTAAAAAAAATATATATAAATATTAAAAATTAAAAAAAATATATATATAAACTTTGTATTACCATGTTAGTATTCGGCTCAACACAGGCCATGCCTAAAGAGCCGTAATACGTATAATAAATGTGTATATGAAATGAATATGTATATTGAATGTATCTATGTATTATGAAAATAAATAAATAAATATTTATCTTTACCAATCTTTCCAGCCTTAGAAATTTAATCATGACGTTTAGGATCAAAAGAAGAGTGGAAGCGCTTAGAGTGTCAGAAATGAAGACTCTAAGAAGCATACCAGGCAAGAGTCTTCGAGATAGGATAAGAAACGCCAGGATCAGGGAAATATGCGAGATCGAAGATGTCGTTAGGTGGGGAAGGCAACGAAGGAGACAATGGTATGCCCATGTGAGGAGAAAGGAACTATGCAGACTCCCCCACATCGCATTGTACGGCCAACCCCATGGTATACGACTCACGGGCAGACCACCAAAGAGATGGATCGATAGCTGGGAATCGACATCGCAGGAGGCTTATCCCTCTTAAAAACAGGCCACAAGGTCTACACCAAGAAGAAGAAGAAGAAAAAAAATTAAAAGAGAAAACCACTTCAAATGACAAGTAAATCTCGTAGAATTTACAACGCAAATATTACAAATGTGAGAACGCAAATATAACGCTAAAATTTGTAAAGCAAATTTAACAAATATAATATGATAATATTGTTTCATGATTATTCAAGTTTAAGAATAAATTAAATTTCTTTCATCGTGAATTAATTCATTTATTATCTTAAAATTAGCATTTACGAAAGGAATATAATTTCACGGATGAAAGGATGTAATAACATTTCATGAATTATTATTAAATTTTCTCTTCATAAATTAGGAGAAAGTAACATATTTTCATAGAAATGGGTACGTTCATTATTTAAACTGATGTTCAACCCTTATATACATATATAGGGGGTTCATAATTTTAATATTTTTATTTATATATTGAATTAACTTCATGTACAGACAAAAAATAAATACATTGGCGGGTTTATTGATAACTAACTAACTAACTTACTAACCATCACGCCGCTTCCCCGCAGGGGTAGGCAGAGAGAATAGAGCGCCACACCACTCTGTCCTTGCAAACATTCTTCGCCTCTTCCACGTTCATGCATCTCCTCATACATACCCGCCGATTGTTACGACTCCTAACCTGACCACTTTCAAGTATTTGGCATACCTGATCGCGCCATGTTTTTCTCGGTCTTCCTCTGCTTCTTTTCCCGCTAACATTCGCCTCATAAATTTGTTTTACCGTTCTTTCCTCACTCATTCGTTCTACATGTCCAAACCATCTCAACACACCTTTCTTAATTTTATCGATAATGCTTATCTCAGCTTTGCATTTCTTCCTTATTTCACTATTCGCACATCTATCATACATCGTTTTGTTACACATTCTTCTGAGAGATCGCATTTCGACTGCATTCAGTCTACTTTCATCCTTCTTTTGCCAACTCCATGTTTCACTTCCATACATTAGAGTTGGAACCAGGACTCCGTTGTGCACTGCCAGTTTAGCTTCCGCTGATAGGTTTTTATTTGCTATAACTGATTTCAGTGCACCGTTCACTTTGTTCCCAGCATTCACTCTCCTTTCTATATCTTTATCAATCTTTCCATCCCTAGAAAACATACTACCCAAATACACGAAATCATCTACCTGTTCCAGAATCTCTCCGTTTACCAATAGTTCACATTCAGATCTGCATTCTTCTCTTTCAAAAACCATAATCTTGGATTTGCTAACATTCATCAATAAGTCACTTTCCTTGCAAGTGGTTTATTGATAAAAAGCAACATATTCCAACTAACCAAAAACAGACTAGTGATATTGATCAAAACGTTTGATACCATATAAAGCTGTTTGAAATCAGAGGGTAGATAGTACTTGAACATTTAAAAAAACATAAATTACAAATTAAAATTTAAAAACACATAATTTACAAAGGAGGGCAAAGGAAAAAGAGAGTTTAGGGAAGGAGGTAAAGGGAAAAACTAAGGGACGAGGTTTGATGGACGGTTAGGATTCTAATGATAAATAGTAATGTCTCAGACGTTTCTTAAAAGTTATTAGAGAAGGTGTATTTTTTACAAGGAGAGGTAATTCATTCCATAGTCTGGCCGCTTGGACAGAGAAGGAATTACTGAAGTATGATGTGTTATGGCGAGGAATGGAAAGTGTTCTTTCTTGGGAAGAACGACCTGATAGACCATGATCTGCAAGGTATATAAAATTTTCAGCAAGATATTTAGGTGCATTTTAAATATGTCTAAATTTTTATTCACAAATTCTCGGTTCGACTCCACTTAGGGGTTATTTATATTGGTATAACACTCTCATTAACGTTCATCGTTCACTTTATGTGATACCATTAAAAAAAACTCTAGTTAACGACATCCGGTTTCAGAATAACCAGGTCAGGTCAAATGTAGACTAAATTGAAATAACTATGGTCTTCTATTTCTATAAAACAATTTTTTGTTATTATTATTCCCTGAAATCAATTAATTATACAAACTTACCTATTATAATTTATATATATTAGTATATATATATATATATATAAATATATATATATATATATATATATATATATATATATATATATATATATATATATATATATATATATATATATATATATATATATATATATATATATATATATATATATATATATATATATATATATATATATATATATATATATATATATATATATATATATATATATATATATATATATATATATATATATATATATATATATAACGTTACACAAGTGTATAAAAGATAGTTTAAGCCAACCAAATGCCAGATCTTTAGCCCTATGATGCTCAGACTTCCATCTTCTTTCATTAAAAAAGGGAAGAACAAGTTGGATTTAGTGTTGGTTTGTCCAATTTAACAAAAAAATATGCAAACAGAATGTGCAAAAGAAGGTATATAGTTGACGAAAATTAATGAAGCAATTGACATGAAGATCTATCGGATTAAGTGGAGTGTTATTTTGAAAATATGACAAGATGAAACAAATAAATGAGCTATGTTACAAATATTGATTGATATAAGAAAGTGAATCCATTGTGTGTATATTGTATTCATATAAACTATCAAAGATTTTTTTTGGAACACAAACCCTAATTTTGTATAAACTTCAAACCTTGTATAACACTGGTTTTTGTGACACCATATCACCGTGTTTTACGAGGCCCGAGTGTTATTAATATAAAAATATATCAAGTTAAGACACTTTCAAAGTAAAAAACCTTTTAAACTAACCTCACCAGTTAGCCACACCGGTTTTCATAAAAGAACCCCCTTTTAACTTCACAGTAAAACCGACATCCAATCTGATGACGTCTTTATTATAAAATAAACTCTCATCAAAATTTCTAATTTATTAAAATAATTATTTTCTCTTTTGCGGAATGTTCATTATTTGTGTTTTTAATTGAGATGCCATCTTTATTTTGCGTAAAACAACTCAAGCAGGGTTGCCATAAAAGAATTTTCCGGCTGATTGACGTAAAAATCAGACAAGCGCGAAATTGCGAACGTAAAGGAATCTAGATTGAGTGGGTATTTTAAAAATCACTTTAACCTATCAAGCGTTAATTATTATATCTTTTAAGATTGCCGCTGTTGCCTTGTTAAATTAATGGAAAAGCGTCAAAAAGGTATATTTGGAAGAAAAAAAAACACAAATTTACTTTTTGTTGTTGTTGCGGTATGAAATAACCTCATATTTCCTATTTTTTATACACGCATTGCATTACGCAGTCTTTTTTGGCAATTTGTTATTCCCTAATATCCCCTTTTTTCTGATTCCTTTATATCGTTACACGTGCAATTCTTTCACAAAAAATGTACATAAAATTTGACGCAGAGGAATATTTGTACCCGCTGAAAGATGCTCCTGAATTTTCATGAAAAATGAAAAGTGCTTTCAAAAGTTCTGAAAGCACTTAAACGCCCAGACTTCCATACTCTTCTTCATCTTTGTTGAGATGTCCAAAATAATATGAAAATAACTATAATTGGAGATAATCCAAATTCGAGAACAAGTATTTGTACACATTCAAAATGTTGTAAATGAATTAACTGGTCAAATTATAAGCTAAAATAAAAACAAATTAAATGATATATTCTGGCGTTTCTCCTGTATGTGATTATAATCCAGGACTCGGATCTCACATACTAATATAAGAGTTTCTGCTTAGTAAAAATATTCTTTGCATCTCACCTATAGATGTCTCTAGTGAAGTTCTAGTGATTCAAGAACAATGTTTCGAAATTGGTTCATATATATATAGAACTTCTAAGAATGTGAGTAATGTGGTTGTCAATAATGGGTAGAATTGGTTATTGTTACACGTGTGTAAAGTGATCACTTAAACCGTCGTCAGCCCCGTAAATTCCCATATTCTTTGCGACTTCCATATTCTTCTTCATCTTTGATGAGATGTCAAAAATAATATGAAAATAACTCCTAATTGGATGTAACCTAGATTTGCGAACAAGTATTTAGACACACTCAAAATGTTGTAAATAAGTAACTGGTCAAATTGTTATTTATATTTGAAGCGCTAACTTTGTGAATTTCTATTTTAAAATTAAAATGAATCTTTGTTTTTAAATCACTATATATTATAGTCATTTAAAAACAAGGTTACATGTATGACTGCTCTAAACCCTTGTAAGGCGCTGTGTCTCATAGAAAAAACTTACGATAATAACTATATAACAGAGAGAGAAAAACTCCTATTTGGAGATAATCAAGATTTGTGAGTATTTTGACACACTCAAAATGTTGTCAATACATTAACTTGTCAAATTATAAGCCAATATAAAATAAAATCACGTTTCCGAAGTATGTGAATATAAACTTTATAAAATAAAACAAATTTTAACCACTTTTTACTGGCACACTTTTTTAACAAGAAACTTGTCATCCTCAAGGTTTTTTTTATAAAGTTGTTTTATTTTATAAGGTTTATAAAACATGCCACAAAGTATCTGCGAAAAACATCCAAGAAAAAATATGTTAATATAATCCAGGATTCTGACCTCACATACAAATGAAAGAGTTTCTGCTTAATAAAAAGCTTCCCTCATCTTGCCATAGATGTCTCTAGTGAAAACATACAATAAATTTAGATTTTGATCTATATATCTAGGAGTTCCAAGAATTTGAGCAGTGTGGTTGTCATACATGGGTAGAATTGGTGAAATGACAGCTCGTAAGCCCCTAAAATACCCAGACATCCATATTCTTCTTCGTCTACGTTGAGATGTCAAAACGCGTTAGATTAATTGTCTTCCATGGCAAACGTCTTCACACAAATATGAAATTTACATTAAAATTACACTAATAAATATGACTTAATTGATCGAGCGAATAATTTTAACCGACAGTCATTTGCATATCTTCGTATAACAATGATTCAATTTAGTAGACTTTCAAGCCCATTTCGAAGCATCTTACTTTTACTGATCCTTCGCCACGCCCTATGGAGCTTAGGGCACTGCATCAAATTGACGTAATAGAAATTTGATCGCTCATTTAATAATTGAATATTATTAGTCCTCTCAATCCAGAGTAAAATAGAATACATAGGTATTTGGCTGAAAAACAAGGTTTTCTTCGTTTGTTCGCCTCCGTAGTGTAATGGTCAGCACGCTCGGCTACCGTTCTGGAGGTCCCGGGTTCGATTCTCAAGGGGGGTAAAATAAATATAAGTGATTTTTTCACTGTAATATTTATTCAATATTACCCTGGACTGGTACCTGAAGCGGAAGGCTGATCACCTTTCCTTCATGTGTAAACGATCAAGGTATCACTGCGTTTATATGACGCAGTGCCCTATGCACCATTGGGGTGCGGATAAGGGTTTTAAAAAAAAAATTAGGTGTGTCCAAATCTTTGTTCACATATCTGAGTTTTTCCTCTTGGGAGTTATTTTTACATGTCAACAAATATGAAGAAGAATTTGTAACTTTTGGTATTTACAGGGCTCATGACCAGCCATAATTCATGTAAATACCCAGACTTCCATTTTGTTTTTCATCTACATATGTTGAGATATTAAACTGAAAAAATAACTACTAATTATAGAAACCCAGATTTGTGTACAAGGATTTGGATACATGTAAAAATGTTGTGAACAAAAAAATAAAAATAAAAAAACCCTTACCGCACCCCAATGGTGCATAGGGCACTGCTTCATATAAACGCAGTGTTGTCTCGATCGATTACACATGAAGGAAAGGTGATCAGCCCTCCACTTCAGGTACCAGTCCAGTGTAATATTGAATAAATATTAGAGTGAAAAAATCACTTATATTTATTAAACCCCCCTGAGAATCGAACCCGGGACCTCCAAAACGGTAGCCGAGCATGCTGACCATTACACTACGGAGGCGGACGAACAAAATAACGGGTCAAATTATAAGCAGCATGAAAATTGAAATAATGTTTTCAGGTATCTTTCAGAGTGTTAAAATATTCCGGTTATGATCATATATATCTAAATAAAAGGCTCTCTGCTAAGTAAAAGCTTTCTCAAACCAAACATAGATGGGTCCCGCGAACTCAAACGATAAAGCGTCATGAGATTTATTTTACCAAAAAATTTTAGTGGTGTAGTTGGCAATCATGCATAGAATGGTTTATGTTACATGAAAGTGGTCACTTAACCAACCACTGACAGGTCATAAACTTCACTTATTATTTATACGCCCCTGAGAATCGAACCAGGGTCCTTCAGCATGGTAGTCAAATGTATTGACCACTACACTACCTCAGAGATCGTATAATATTTCATTACATGCCTTAAGAAAATTTCCAATATTTTTTCTTTTCTCCTAAAATTTGTAAGTCAAATCAACTGATCAGATTATTATCATAGCTATCTTACCTCATCAAATTCTCCTATCAATTTTTCGTATCTTCATGTTTTCTTCTCGAAACACTCGTATTTAATTTACCGGTAAATTTCTGTTGATATAACATGATAAAATATGTATTACTCGGGTTTAGTCCGAAATAGTTTCAGTGCAAACTTGTTTTATAAATGATCTTCAACCCTTGTGAGATGAGCCCTTTGTATATTATGATTTGTTATTCCGAAACTTGTAATAAAATAATAACGCAAACTTTCCCTCTTCAATAACAATTTATAGCTATTACAGGCCTCTCGGTAGAAAATTGAAAATCCAGATCATCTACCTACATGGTGTTTTTTTTAGAAGTATACAAAATCTTATTTCCCGCAATAAATTGATGGTGGCACCCGCCGTGTGACATATTGCGCCATCTTGTTGAAATCACAGTCACATCTATCACATCAATGCCATACAACTAAGGTACAAATAAGTCAATAATCATGGTTCTGTGGCGTTCTCCATTGGCTATAATATTCTAGTCCGGCATCGTCTTTAAAAAATATGGGCCAATGATTCCACCTACCCATAAAGCACACCGAACAGTGACTTTAAATGGATATAAGGGCGTCTTCATAAAAGCTTCTGGGTTTTTTCCAGTCCAAAATAGGCAATTCTGCATATTGACATAGCCATTTTACCAAAAATGTGCTACATCGGTGATCAAAAATTTGCGTTGAAAAAGAGGATCAAGCTGAGTATTGTTTTCGGCCTATTCGCGGAATCTACGATGCGCATAATGGTCGTTCAGTCTTTTCAAGGAGAAATGTCAAAACGCACTGACTACAAATCAACTGTCAACTGTCAAACTGACAGCGCTGAGATCGCCTACTATGTATAGTAACTCGACATTGATATTGTGGTGTTCCTAGTTTCATACAATTTGCCTTTGACTTGGGCTTTGATCTTTCCCTTTTCCCCTTTTCCTCCCTCCTTCCCTCTTCCAGGTATTTTCTCCAATTTGCAAATGTGAAATTTTGTAACTGAAAGAGTACAAGCACTTTTTGTGTAACTCCTTTTATGGGAATGACTTGATTTATGTAACTTTCCAGTAAAATACCAAAAAAAAAACTAATCTTCTTGAAATCAAATAAAAAATAATGTCTTGAAGAATATATCGCTCACTCTTTTCGATAACGTCATATCTCAATAATCGTCAATTTTCAGTTGTGCATGTTTTCGGAATGCCCAAACAATGTACCATATCCAAGCAAAAGCGGCATATTTTAAATTTAATATTTACCTGCTACAAGACAGAAAGTGTTGTTTTTGCATTTTGAAGAAAAGGTATTGTTTAATTATTTTTTTAAATATACTAAATATTTTTCAAATGGAGAAAAAACATTCAGGTTTTACCCAAAAAGATCTGTTGCACAGTAGAAAATTCAATAAGTGGCTTAATATTTATTTTTAAACATTGTATTATATTTTTAAACTTTAAAAACGATCCCCTGAAAAATCAAGTATTTTGATGTATGACGTTGTTGAAAGGGGTGAGCGATATGTGAAAATATTTACAAACTTCATGAACAATCCGTTTAATATGGGGACTGATATACTGGTGCCTGGCTCATTATTTTTATAGACTAAGTTTAATGGAACCCTTTGAACTATGGGAAAAGTTTGATCAACTCACGAAGTTGGAGGTAAGAAATTATGACGTGTCCCATAAATATGAGGTAAATCCGTTAACTTCTACGTACTTAACGCGGTCCTTAAAAGGACCACGTAATAAATAATAATATGCCTTTGAAAGGACCATTTTGGTGGATATACCATTGCGAAAACTATGTCTTAGGTATAATAATATAATAATAATAAATAATAATAAAACCCTTATCCGCACCCCAATGGTGCATAGGGCACTGCGTCATATAAACGCAGTGTTATCTTGATCGTTTACACATGAAGGAAAGGTGATCAGCCCTCCGCTTCAAGTACTAGTCCAGGGTAACATTGAATAAATATTACAGTAAAAAAATCACTCATATTTATTCTTACCCCCCCTGGGAATCGAACCCGGTACCTCCAGAACGGTAGCCGAGCGTGCTGACCATTACACTACGGAGGCGGACTAGGTTTAATTTATTTATTTTATTTACATTATTTTTTAACATATCAACAAAGATGAAGAAGAAAATGGAAGTCTGGGGATTTACAGGGCTTAAGACCGTCATAAGCTTGGTTAATTGATCACTTTACATACGTGTAACATTTACCAACTATAAATAATATTGAAAATAACTCCTTTAATTGGAAATAATCCAGATTTGTGAAAAAGTATTTGGACACACTCAAAATGTTGAAAATAAAATTGTTTATGACATGTAATCAAATACGACATGGCCGTACAATGCTTAATATATAAAAATTAATACTGTGACAAATGTTTTGCCTAGTTATGTTTGAAAATGCCATAACTAGGCGAAAAACTTGTCTCAATATTAATTTCTTTTGTATTTCGTTAATAAAATACAACTTAGTAGACTCAAAAAATCTGTGTTTGATTTAAAAATCAATACATAAATTAAAAAGTTCTACAAATTAAACTTGTAAAACTTAAATTGTGTACTGGCATTGGTGTAGCTCTGCCCACCTCTATGGGGAAGCAGCATGATGATTATTTAATTATCTAGTTAGCATTGTATTATTTTCAAGTGACCATATTCATAACAAATTTTAAAATATGCAAGCTTTCCAAGAGTTGAATTTCTAAATTTCTAATCTCTACGATATTATGATAATGAATTAGGGGTCGTGTGTGTGCTTTGCACCCGTTTACCTCGGATTAAGTCCGGCAGAGTCAACATGCAAGTCGCTAACAACGTGCTCTTGACACTTATGACATAATGACGTTGTTACCCCCGCGGGATACTTAGCAAGTAAAGGGTAGTTATGTTCTATAACCTTATTATGTATAACTACTATAGCAAGAGGGTGGAGATGGTTGGTAGTACTGGGAAGTAGTGATGAGAATATGTTAGCATATTTATAACATTTTGAGTGTCTCCAAATACTTGTTCACAAATCAGGATTATCTGAGTTACCGTATATTATTTTTTGACATATTGTAAGCATATTATTGTCGAGACACGTATAAATACGATTTTTGTTGACACTGTAAGTGTAATAATATAAATAATAAAACCCTTATTCGCACCTAATGGTGCATAGGGCACTGCGTTATATAAACGCAGTGTTATCTTGATCGTTTACACATGAAGGAAATATTACAGTGAAAAATCACTTATATTTATTTTACCCCCCTTGGGAATCGAACCCGGGACATCCAGAACGGTAGCCGAGCGTGCTGACCATTACACCACGGAGGCGGACTTGCTTAAGTGTAAGGGAGATATATTAACGTACAAATTTAAACATAACTATCTTACATTTTGGACTAGAACTGATGCCAAATTGTCAATTATTGTCGTTCAAATCAACAAGAAAAATAAATTAGTCGTTTAGAAGATAATCAGTTAGTATTTGGTCGGTTATTCTCATCACTATCATGTGTTTCAGATTAAGCATGTAATGTGCAGTGAGCTGCTAAATGTGGGTTCACATAAGGCTAGCAGATAACACACGCACTAGTAAGTTAATTTAATTAACAGGGTCAATAATTAATTCACTTAGCCACTAGTATTGGCAGAGTACTGGTAAGCAATGTGTCTTTAAACGATAACCCACAAGAAATCGATTGAAGGTTTTATAAATAATAACAAAATTGTTCGATATTTTCTCACATATCGCTCACTCCTTTCACCAACGTCATATAGCAAAAATCGTCAATTTTCAGTTGTGCATGTTTTCGGAATGCCTAGAAAATGTAATACATCCCAGCAAACGCGGCATATTTTTTACTTAATATTTACGCGCTACAGAGCAGAATGTGTTATTTTTGCATTTTGATGAAAAGGTATTGTTTAATATTTTTTTATAAATAAATTAAATACTTTTCAAATGGAAAAAATTCATTCAGGTTTTACCTAAAAAGTTCAATAAGTGGCTTTATATTTATTTTTATCACATTTTATTATTTTTAAACTGTAAAAACATCTTCTGAAAAATTAAGTTTTTTTAATATATGGCGTTGTTGAAAGGAGTGAGCGATATGAAGGTACTAAAAATGCTTTTATTTTTAAAAGGCTTACCTGATTTTGTGTGAAGATTTTGTTGGATATTTTATCTGAAAAAAAGAAAGAAATAGTGTTGAATATAAATTTATTCTAAATTATACATACAATATTTTTTTAATGTTGTTAACTGATACCTTGTGGGACAAATTACACACTTTATAAAAAAATTATGAAAAACATTTTTTAAACCATTTTATTTTTTCTATCTATCCATCTCTTAAGACGACATTTATTTTTTGACAATTTTCGATTGAACCCTGGACGTCCAGCACGGTTGCCCAATGCGCTAACCACTACACTATGAAGGTGGACAAAACTTTTTAAAACAAAAGATAGGTGAATTCTTGTATTAAATTTATATAAAATAATAAAAACCATCTTTATTTCTGCTATCGATCCATCCCTGGAGAAGACAAGGTATTTATCGAAACAAGTTGGAAAAAAATTAAGTAGTTAAAAACAAAGTATGTGTTCTATTAATTTTTATAAATTTTACAAAATAGATATAAATATCGTGTGTTAAAGAAAGTGTTTTCCCCCTCCATAGTGTAGTGATTAGCGCATTTGGTTACCGTGCTGGAAATCCCGGGTTGATTTAATGGGAGGTCATATTATTATTTTTTTAGGCCACCCAGTAAAAGGATATTTCTGCCAGTGTCTAGCTTTATTTTCATTACAAACAAAAAAAAATAGAAAACAATAATAACAATTGATACAAAAATTATAGTTTTAATGCGTTTAGCTTTATCATTTTTGAAAATATGCCCGCAATTATAGAATTAGAGACTCCGTGGGGTACAATTTAAGGATGATGGTCAGTGTTCACCCGTCTTTATCCTCCGCTCATCTCTTCAACTTCAGGTAAATAGTCCAAGTAAATATTAACGGTTTTATACTCTAAAAATTTTACTGATTTAATTTTCATATTGAACTTTTCTTGGTACCAAATTTCTCAATTTGGTACCAAAAGCGAAGGGCTAATTATTTTTTCACTGATGTAATAATCAAGATCACACTAATTCTATACAACGCAGTGTCTTATGAAACGTTGGGTGTAGACAAGGGTTGAAAGAAGAATAATTAAAGGGTATGCACACACAAAAACAAAAAAAAAAATCTCTCATTTTTGCGTGTCAAAGTGTTCGCTCCTTTGCGTCAAGGTGCTCTCGTGCGCTCGTGTGACGTTGGCCTAACAACGTTTTCATTCCGTGTTGACGTTATGAAGGTAAAAGCGCGTCACGTTGAACGTAACCGCTATCCTTTTGTTTGCAACACTCGACATCTCCCTTTGGGAGAGCCGCATTTGATCCTGGAAACTGTGAACGATGGAGTGCCCCAGGGATCATATATGGAACCTGTGCAAAAATATTTTCATATTGACTTTTTAAAATATTTTTGTTAACATCTCAACATGGATCTAGAAGAATTTGAAAGTCTAGGCATTTACGGGGCTTACGACTGTAATTTTCTTTTAATTCTTCTTCATCTTTATTGAGATGTCAAAAAATAATGTTAAAAATAACCCCTAATTGGAGGTAATCCAGATTCGTGAACAAGCATTTATTTGAATACACTCAAAATGTTGTGAATAAATTGAATGTCCAAATTAAAATATAAGCATAAAAGAAAATGATATTTTATAGCGTTTCTCTTGTATGTGTATATAATCCAGGATTCGGACCTGACATACAAATTAAAGAGTTTCTGCTCAGAAAAAAAGTCTTCTCTCATCCTACCATAGATGACTCCAGTGAAGTCCTAGTGAATTTAAACCCTAATTTATATATCTAGACGATCCAAGAATTTGAGTAGTGTGGTTGTCAATCATGGGTTGAATTGGTGAATGTTACACGTGTGTAAAGTGATCACTTAAACCATCTTAACCATTTTGGTCGTAAGCCTCGAAAATGCCCAGTCTTCCATGTTCTGCTTCATCTTTGTTGAGATGTCAATTTATAATTAGTTTAGAGCAATTGAAATGCACTTTTCTGTTATTATTTATATGTTATAACTTCTCTCTTGTACATACATACGTTTATTTAACCTTGTACAAGTATGTATATATGTAGCCAAAGTATGGTAGAGTAGAGCGGCTGAACTCACTGCTTGACCTTTTTTAAAAAATATTTTCTATGCAATATGTCTTTGAAAACACTGTAGTAAAAATGTCTTATGGGGATGTTATTAACTATGAGTATTTTAATGTTTTTTTTAGTATTTTAATGTTTTAGAATTGAATAAACCCTGATGATGACAAATTTCTTGTCGAAACTGATTGGTTAAAGTGTAATAATAATAAAATAATAATAAAAACCCTTATCCGCACCCCTATGGTGCGTAGGGCACTGCGTCATATGAACGCAGTGTTATCTTGATCGTTTACACATGAAGGAAAGGTGATCAGCCCTCCGCTTCAGGTACCAGTCCAGGGTAATATTGAAAAAATATGACAGTGAAAAAATCACTAATATTTATTTAACCCCCCTTGGGAATCGAACCCGGGACCTCCAGAACGTTAGCCGAGCGTGCTGACAATTACACTACGGAGGCGGACAAAATAAAATAATAAAAAAAGTGGTTAAAACAAAGTTGTTTAATTTTATAAAGTTTATAAAATGTGCCGCAGAGTATCTAGCGAAAAACATTCAAGAAATGTTTTTTTTGTATTTATTAGCAGGGTACAAATGCAAAAGGAAATTATAAAATTAATACTTTATGCTGATTGAAATCAAGATGCCAGAAGGCCCTAAAAAGGTATTCCACTGCCTGTGAAGATACATGGCTCTAATCCAATAAGCGTAAACTAGCCGCCTGCTACGGCCCCTAACTATAGTTTGGCACTAATTTCATTACGCGCAGATAGCTCTATTCTATTCCACTATTATAAAGTGGAACTGAAGTGGAGTTGTTACACGCGACCAAAGTGGATTTGTTAACTTTGCAATTGATCTCGACTCTCGGCTCACTTTCACGAATTAAACTCCACTCTCGAATTTTAGAAATTATTGCCAACTAAAAAGCGTGACAATTGAATTAATAAATAAAACAAACATTTAATTTCTTTATATAATTTATATATGAAGCACTAACTTTGTGATTTTCTATTTTATAATTAAAATGTAACTTTGTTTGAGAATCACTATAAAATAGTGATTTTGAATAGTGATGTTTAATTTATTTTCGATTTGGCTTTTAATTTGTAGAACTCTATTTTAATTCATGTTAATTTTTAAATCAAACACAGATTTTTCATATTTTGAATATTGAAAGCATTAACATTGTGGATCATAGTGATATATTATTTCAAGAAATAAAAAGACTTTGTTTTTTAATCCATTCACATTTTTACTAACAACCAACTAGTTTCGGCAACAACCTGTTGCCCACTTCAGAGTTAATTTCTTCAGGGTATATGAACTTTTATGTGTTTTTTTTTTTTTTTAACAATAAAATACAACTTAGTAGACTCAAATATCTGTTATTTTGAGAAATAAAAAGACTGTGTTTTTTGATCCACTCACATTTTTACTAACAAGCAACTAGTTTCGACAACAACCTATTGCCTTCTTCAGGGTTAATTACATATACAAATAAAACTTAAATTAAAAATGGACAGATACTATCTGTCACAAAGTGACTGTTGAATCAAATAATGAAAATGTTCTAATACATTTAAAACGTTACCGGTGATTAGACCCTTTTTAACTCATGTTACCCTGGTTGTTTTATTTTTATTTTTATTTTTAAATCAGTTCAAGATATTTATTTATATTTATAAGCTCACAGTGTTTACACAAAAAGAAAAGTTCAGAGAGATCTCCCGAATATCTCTCGAGTTAGCATACTTTTCAGCAGTCGAAAAGTTTTCAGACAAAAAATCTTATCTCCAAAATTGAAACTTTTGTTTTGAAAGATTGCGAGATACAAGACAATAGAATCGAATGAGAAATACTGCTCTACTGGATTTTACCTTTAATACAAACAATCCGATGATATAATTTCATTATTCCATTAAGAGTTGACAAATATTTAATTTGATTAATGAATGATGAATTTTATAAAATAAAAGTTTTTTATTGGTACACTTTATATAACCGGTTTCGACAAAAACCTTGTCATCATCAAGGTTTATGTACTAAATTCTAAAACATTGAAATACTCATAATTTATCACCCTTCCCTTACTAAAAACTTCCACGCACTCCGTACACCATATGAAAATATGATTAAAAAATTATGATTTAAAAAACTCCTAAATCCAAACAATACTTTTTCTTCAAAATGCAAAATGCAAAAACAACACTTTCTGCCCTGTAGCGGGTAAATATTAAGTTAAAAATACATGTATGCCTTTTTTGCTGGGATATAGAACATTTTCTGGGCATTCCGAAAACACGCACAACTTAAAATTGACGATTTTTAATTTATGACGTTCTTGAAAGGAGTGAGCGATATGCATACATATTCGTACACTATGTTTTTCTCTCGTTCATTTTACAATCACTCGATTCCCATACGCGCTCTAACCGCCAATTCTCCGTATTTCTCGGAAATTATTTCGGGCGTATTCCTATAAAAGCCTAGCACTTCCCCAAATCCGTTTGCGCCCATAAATATACCGTAATCGGCCGCTCGGGGTTCCTATCATTCAAATCCGCGCAGTCAACTGTTCAAACCGGTTCAACGCGCTGGGCTCGTTAATTTATCATTGGAAAAGCGTGCATATGTCTTTGTGTGTACCACTTTTCCATTTGGCTCACTCCCTTTAAGAACGTCATAAATAAAAAATCGACAATTTTCAGTTGTGCGTGTTTACGGAATGCCCATAAAATGTATTATATCCCAGCAAAAGCGGCATATTTTTAACTTAATATTTACCCGCTACAGGGCAGAAAGTGTTGTTTTTGCATGTTGAAGAAAAAGGTTTTGTTTAATTATTTTTTTAAATATATTTAATATTTTTCAAATTGAGAAAAAACATTCAGGTTTTACCTAAAAAGATCTGTTGCATAGTAAAAAGTTCAATAAGTGGCTTGGTATGTATTTGTAATAAATTGTATTATATTTTTAAACATTAAAAACGTTCTCCTGAAAAAACGAGTTTTTTGATTTATGACGTTCTTGAAAGGAGTGAGCAATTTGTCCACCCCCGTTGCGTAGTGGTAAGCGCATTGGGCTACCACGCTAGAGGTCCCAGGTTATATACCCAGAGGGGTTACAAAAATACGAGTGATTTTTCACTTTATTTTTTATTAAACCTTGGACTGATACCTGAAGTGCCTTGCCTTCAAGTGATAAAGATCACACTGCGTCGATGTGATACAATGCCCTATGCACCATTTTGTGTGGCAAGGGGTTAGAAAAAAGAACAACCAATATTCGTCCAATTTTTTTTCTCTCTTTAAATTTCATTTTATTAGATACGATATATTGGCATATTACCGACTGTTGTATGTTTAATACATGTATTCTATTGTAGATATAAATATTGAATGAATAAGAAAAGTGATGTTTACATAATTAATTCAAATCGATTGCTTGATTTATTGCTGTGGTATGTATTAAAATTGTTTATAATTTATTCCGAAATTCAAGTTCCTATCGATTAACGAGTATTGTTACATATTTTCGTTACTTGAACTTGATTTTCGCATGAATTCCTTCCATTAATTGATTCGTCGGTCATTTTGTGGTAATATCTTTACATAATTATTTAAAATTTTACTTGGTAAAAAGCACTATTTATAATAATCTAACGGCATTGAAAATCATGTGGAATGCATCGAAACACGTGTATCAATAGATTTTAGGAAACAGAGGTGTTTACCAAGTAAAATCGAAATTAAAGAAAATTCCTCGTATAGATTTTTTTTGTTCCATATCTTCAAAGGCTGTTTCGACCCTATGCATCACTCTGCGGGGGTGAAGGATTGTTTTTTTCACTCGTTTTTACTAAGAATATTCCTCCCATGAGAACCCCATTTACCAGTTTGCCATAAACATTGGAATTAGCTATAATTCCCATGGCACGTAATATTCCACCGTTTAAAGCTGAGACCTCAGACCGAGCGCGATCCACGTCCTAACTTGATTGTTTCACTACGGAAATTACCAGCATTAATATATACATTCCTTCAAATGCTGTGACCAGATGACGAGAACAATCGCTCGAATGGTTCTACTAATTAAATATCGGATTGTTCTAGATATATTGCTATATTGTATTGTGGTCCTTCGAGCCAGATTTCAATACAAATTTATTAACACGTTGAACGCCATGTGAGTTTATTTTAATTTATTTTGGTCAAGAGGTTGCATGAGTTAAATATAATTCTAAAAATGAATTGGATTTTACGTTCTGTGAATTGGATTCACAGAACGTAAACCTTTCACGTTTGCCATGTAATGTAAATATATGTACAACTCTGTGTGCCTCCCTGGAAATATTGTCGAAGTTGGACCAGATTTTTCTCTGAAAACTAATACTTGGCATTGCATTGAAAAGAAGACAATTTTAGGTGAAAGTAAAATTATTTTTCAGAGAAAACAAATGAAAATGAATGAATATTTTAAACAAATTTATGAAATAAAGAATATATATATATATATATATATATATATATATATATATATATATATATATATATATATATATATATATATATATATATATATATATATATATATATATATATATATATATATATATATATATATATATATATATATATATATATATATATATATATATATATATATATATATATATATATATATATATATATATATATATATATATATATATATATATATATATATATATATATATATATATATATATATATATATATATATATATATATATATATATATATATATATATATATATATATATATATATATATATATATATATATATATATATATATATATATATATATATATATATATATATATATATATATATATATATATATATATATATATATATATATATATATATATATATATATATATATATATATATATATATATATATATATATATATATATATATATATATATATATATATATATATATATATATATATATATATATATATATATATATATATATATATATATATATATATATATATATATATATATATATATATATATATATATATATATATATATATATATATATATATATATATATATATATATATATATATATATATATATATATATATATATATATATATATATATATATATATATATATATATATATATATATATATATATATATATATATATATATATATATATATATATATATATATATATATATATATATATATATATATATATATATATATATATATATATATATATATATATATATATATATATATATATATATATATATATATATATATATATATATATATATATATATATATATATATATATATATATATATATATATATATATATATATATATATATATATATATATATATATATATATATATATATATATATATGATAAACCTCGTGATAATCATGAAATTTTAATAGATATTATTTTTTGACATCTCATCAAAGATGAAGAAGAATAGGGAAGCCTGGGCTTTTACGGGGCGTACAACCATTTCAGCTTTTAAGTTTCGATATTGTTTCATATATATATAGAGCTTCTAAAAATTTGAGTAGTGTGGTTGTCAACAATGGGAAAAATTAGTGAATCTTACACGTGTGTAAGGTGATCGCTTAAACCAACCTTTGACGGTCGTCAGTCCCGTAAATGTCCAGACTTCTTCTTTATCTTTGATGAGATGTCAAAAAATAATTTGAAAAATAACTCCTCTAATCCAAGATAATCTAGATTTTTTAAGAAGTATTCGGACACACTCAGAATGTTGTACATTTTAATTGCTTTGCGTTTCGTGAAAAATATGAAATAAAAAAAATATTATTTGTGTGTCGTCTGTTTACAGTTGTGGTCCAAGGGATGTTTTTTTTCTAATTTGGGAGTCAATGTGTTAACAATTCATAATATGAAGTATTCTGGTGCTCGAGGTCGAATCCAAATTACATCGTTATTTGTATACATTGTATAATTGATTCGTTTCATGACTGAAGGTATTTAGAATAATGAATCGATTTGTCTATGATTGTTTGTTAAATATATTTTTAAACGTAAAAAAATTTACCTCATTTTCTCGAATATTACCTCAAGGGCGCATTACTATTTACATTAATTTTAATATTTGAAGCGACAGTAATTATTATACCATATGTATATACATATATTTGTAACCACAAAAAACAAACTATTTGGGGCTATGTATGGCCTGTTTGGATTTGGAAAACAGATTAGCTGAGAAATTTGTAATACCGTAAATACATAGTGCTATACACTACAGAAGTTACGTTGTATGTGCCTTTTGCATTTCACATATCGCTCACTCCTTTCAACAATGGCATATATCAAAAATCGACAATTTTTAGTTGTGCATGTTTTTGGAATACCAATGTACTATATCCCAGCAAAAGCGGCATATTTTTAACATAATATTTATCCGCTACAGGGCAGAAAGTGTTGTTTTTACATTTTGAAGGAAAGGTATTGTTTAATTATTTTTTAAATATACTAAGTATTTATTAAATCGAGAAAAAACATTCAGGTTTTACCTAAAAAGATCTGTTGCACAGTAAAAAGTTCAATAAGTGGCTTGATATTTATTTTTAATACATTTTATTTTATTTTTTAACTTTAAAAACGATCTCCTGAAAAATCTAGTTTTTTATACATGATGTTGTTGAAGGGAGTGAACGATAATACATTTCAACTAATATAACAGTATTCTCAATATGATTAATATTTAAAGCATTTACTTTGTGGTTAGTCATTTTTACTTATTTTTTTTTTTACAAAAATGTTAATAAAATTAGTATATAACCACTCACCGAGATTTTTACGTCTACCGGTTCGAGACGTACCCGTCTCTTCGTCAGGACAATCACTAACACAGCATGCAAACAATACTACCCTTCACCACCATAGCACCATTTACACACTCAAAACTACACAAAATGTCTAACACATGCGATTTTTGGTCGACCCAAAGACCAACATGCACTATAGTTTTCAATACAGACATGCGTTACGAGCCATACGTTTAATATACGCTAATATACGTTTAACCTCGGCTCGTAACGCATGTCTGTATTGAAAACTATAGTGCATGTTGGTCTTCGGGTCGACCAAAAATCGCATGTGTTAGACATTTTGTGTAGTTTTGAGTGTGTAAATGGTGCTATGGTGGTGAAGGGTAGTATTGTTTGCATGCTGTGTTAGTGATTGTCCTGACGAAGAGACGGGTACGTCTCGAAACCGGTAGACGTAAAAATCTCGGTGAGTGGTTATATACTAATTTTATTAACATTTTTGTAAAAAAATAAATAAGTAATATAACAGTACTTAATTAGCAATATAGGTAAAATAATGTTTACTCTATTACCTTTTTTTAAATTAGCAAAATTAGGTTACATATAATAATTTTATGAAATAATCAATGTATTCTTCAGACTTTTTTGTTTTTTTTAATGGTTTCCTACAAAATCTTCTCCGGGTTTCCGGGGCTCCACTACATATATCACTCACTCCTTTCAAGAATGTCATAACTCAAAAATCGTCAATTTTCAGTTGTGCATGTTTTCGGAATGACCAGAAATGTACTATATCCCAGCAAAAGAGGCATATTTTCAACTTAATATTTACCCGCTACAGGGCAAAAAGCGTTGTTTTTGCATTTATAAGAAAATGTATTGTTTAATTTTTTATTTAAATATACTAAATATGTTTCAAATGGAGAAAAAAACCTTCAGGTTTTACCTAAAAAGATCTGTTGCACAGTAAAAAGTTCAATAAGTGGCCTGATATTTATTTTTTATACATTTTATTATATTTTTAAACTTTAAAAACGTTGTCCTGAAAAATCAAGTTTTTTTATTTATGTCGTTCTCGAAAGGAGTGAGCGATATAATATATCAAGATATTTTTTATACTAACGAGAAAAATCAATATTTTTAATAAAAACAAAAGCAAAATAAAATAATTTTAAGATTAAAAACATTTTAGATAAAAACAAAAGATCCTTCTTCTTAATTGAGACACATATTAAACATACATAAGTTTTATTGAGTTCTAGTAGCAAATGTCTTTTTTGAATATTCACCCTAGAAATTTTTTATGAATTTTTAATAATATTTTCAATCAATAATATTCAAAATCACACTTTTTGAAGTCGAATTTTGTCAATATTCTTATTTTTTTTTACTTTCTCATATACCTTTCAAGAGTTTAAGACATTGATTTATTAAAAGTGCCAATTAGATGGTGCGCCACTGGCGCCAGGCACTGACAGCGGTGCCAATACGTCTTAGCGTGGCTTCACACCCAATAAATCTTCCTTGTCCTTGACAGACTCCACCCCAAGGATCAACTTAAAGGTACAGACACACGTGCTACAGTGAGCATGCTTAAAATGAGCATCAATAATAAAATCTCTAGCTTTACTTGGTAAATTATTTGGTAATATATCCAAAATAAAACAAGGTTTGTTGGATTGAATTCTGCATTTATTTATGTATATGTTAATACGTGACGCTTTTCGTCTTCTTAGGACATTATCAAACACTAAAGTGAGTGTTTGAGGACATTATCAAACACTCACTTGAGTGTTTGATAATGTCCTAAGAAGACGAAACGCGTCACGTATTAACATATACATAAATAAATGCAGAATTCAATCCAACAAACCTTGTTTTATTTTGGATATATTACCCATCAATTCAATATGGAATTCTACCAACTGTCTGCAGTTACAATAAATTACTTGGTAAATACTACAATTTCTTAAAATCTTTTTTTTTAAAGGAATAACCGGCAAAACCCCTACTTTGGGAGACTTGTCTGCAGGTGGGATAGTAAGGTTAGGGAAGGTAAATAATACATCGCAAACCAAACGCAGATCAATCGAAAATAAATATATCTTAAATTAATTTATTTTTTGACATCTCCTCCAAGATGAAGAAGAATATGGAAGTCTGAGCATTTACGGTCGTCAGCCCCGTAAATGTCCAGACTTCCATATTCTTCTTCATCTTTGATGAGATGTCAAAAAATAATATGAAAATAACTTCTGTAATTGGAGATAATCCAGATTTTGTGCACAAGTATTTGGATACACTCAAAATGTTGAATTAATTTCGCAATAAGCAGAAATTGAACCCACGATACCAGTTTCGCGGTCGAGCGTCGACCCAACTACGCCACGGCGCCTGTCACATGTTTCGATGCATTCTGCATAATTTCAAACATGGTGTATAGTTATTAAAATTCATTAGTATCTAGTAATAGAAAACGACATATTTAAAGATATATGTTTTACTAACCAAATACTAACGAAGAGATACTAGGCAAAAATCTGTATTCGCAGTATTTGTACATAATGCAAACTATGCCATGTTCTCTCCGATTCCGCGGCTCCACATGTTAGCCAATGCTTTTGATAGTATAGATTTATTTAATATATTGCTATCCACCTTTAAGTCTGTATTTTCTCAGCATTTCTTCTCCATATTATAATGGTTAGATACTGTATATATGTACAATGTTAAAGGCTTTGGCCGTTAAATAAATAAATAAATTAAACAATTCACAAATCAAATTGGACGTTTTAAACACCGACGCCTTTTACATAACAAATTGGACCAACACGTGTCACAATAGATTTTAAGAAATAGTGGTTTTTTACCAAGTATAACTTAAATTAAAAATGGTTAGATAATACCACAGGCTTTATGATCTGTTTTTATTATATTTGTTGACTTTTAATTTTAATTTTTTATCAGTGAAAAGACAAACTCTTTGCCCTTCAACGTCCCAAGGACACAACCCTACAATTAAGACTAAGCGTCACATACGGTGTTTGAAAATGATGCGGAATGCTTCGAAAAACGTTTCACAATTGAGTTTGAGAAAAAACAGTGGTATATACCAATTAAAACGTAAATTAAAAATGGATATATATTACCACGATCGGGTAGAGCCATTCCTTTTTTATTTATTTGTTTATTTATTATTTTTATTTGAGTAACTGCAGAATCAATTACAAAATGTAGATATAATTTTTGACATCTCATCAAAGATGAAGAAGAATATGGAAGTCTGGGCATTTACGGGGCTGACGACCGTCATACGCTGGTTTAAGTGACCACTTTACACACGTGTAACGTTCACCAATTGTACCCATTATTGACAACCACACTATTCAAATCCATGGAAGTTCTGTATATATGAACCAATTTCGAAACGTTGTTCTTGAATCATAAGAACTTCACTAGAGACATCTACTATTGAGATGAAAAGAAGCTTTTTTACTGAGCAGAAACTCTTTTATTAGTATGTGAGTTCTGAATCCTGGATTATAATCACACACATGAGAAACGCCAGAATTTATCATTTTCATTTATATTATTTTAGCTTATAATTTGACCAATTAATTTATTAACAACATTTTGAGTGTGTCCAAATACTTGTTCACAAAATCTGGATATTAATAAATAATGTCAGAAATACATTAGCTTGAAATAAACTCAAGAAATTTTTAATCGTTGCAATGTACATATTGAAATGGGTTTTAATCCACTGTCGTACCAACAAGGAAATGTTTTTTTCTTAAAAAAGGCCACTTTTTAGATATTCCCAAGACTTAATGACCGAACTTTTTTGGGTCGAATACTTTTAATATTCTTTGAGCCTTCAAAGGCTCTTTTGTATTTTTTACTTCAATAATTTGCTCTTTAATGTATGGAAGATGTCCAAAAATAAACGGAATATTAATATTTATCCTTTGGGGTAGATTATTCATTCGCTTTCAGGGGTATTTCCCAACGGTATCCTCGTTCAATAAATTTGCGGCCTATAAAAACAAGGATATTTCTGGCGGGGGTGGAAGCCGCCAGTATAATGGTAGGATGGTCGGGGATTAGGAGGCAAGCTAGCAGGGCCGCTTTTCCCGACAGAAGCGAAATAGCTAGGGTCTACTCTGTGGACCTTTTAGGGTCAACGAACCTCGTAGGGTCCTCGAACCTTAGACTGAACTAACCTTTTCAGGGTCGGCAATCATTTTAGGATCCCCGAAGCTTAGACTGAACCACCTTTTTCAGGATTTAAGAACCTCGTAGAGTCTTCGTACTTTTGACTGAACGAACCTTTTCAGGGTAAAACAATTATTTTAGGATCCCCGAACTTTAGACTGAACGATCATTTTCAGAGTGCACCAACTCGTAGGGTCCCCGAGTCTTAGACTGAACGACCCTTTTCAGCGTCTACAAGCCTTGTAGGGTCCCCAAACGTTAGACTGAACGAACCTTTTCAGGATCAACTATCATTTTAGAATCCCCAAACCTTAGATTGAACGTACCTTTTCAGGGTCAACAATCATTTTAGGATCCCGGAACCTTAGATTGAACGTACATTTTTAGGGTCAACAATAATTTTAGGATCCTCGAACGTTAAACTGAACGTACCTTTTCAGGGTCAACAATCATTTTAGGATCCCTGAACCTTAGACTGAACAAACCTTTTCACGGTTAATAATCATTTAAGAATCCCCGGACCTTTTCAGGATCAACATACTTTTATCATTACTTATTCGGTAAATAAAAAAAATAATATGTATTTAAACACATGTTGCATTACCTAGTTGTATTAATTTTTCATTAATTAAAATAAAGCATGCAATACACCGATGAAATTAGCATAGAAATATCGGTTGGGCTTCGAACGCCCTGATAACGGCCCTGGAGAGAGGGAAAGAAAAGGTGAAGAGGGTAGAGAAAGGGAAAGAGGGCAAAGAAAAAAGTCAAATGAGAGCGTAAAAGACAATTTCTTAAGCCGATTGTAGGCCGTTCTGACATGCGGGTAAATATGGAAGCGAAAGTGTATGGTAAATATGGAAATATACAAATTTAAGCCTATTACGATATACGATACAACGGGGTTATGATTTTTCTTTTTCTCCTTCCTGGCTCCATCCCAACTTATCATCTTTGTAGACTATTGGGCCAGCTTTTTTCATCTTCAGGTTGTAGGTCCTTCTATCATTTATAAAGTCACCTAGGCCATACCTTTGAATCATGTTATCTTTCTGTAGCATCTATGAATTTTTGGACTTCCTTTAGATATCTTGAGAGGAAGATCCATGGCGATAACCTGTTTTAAAAAACATATGTTTAGGTTCTCTCGTCCTCAGGTTGTAGGTCCTTCTATTATATACAAAGTCACCTAGGCCATGCCTCCCAATCATGTTATCTTTCTGTAACATCCATGTTTTTTGGTTTTCCTCTAGATGTCTTTCGAGGAAGATCCATGGCAATCGCCTGGTTTACAGTATGTTCAGGTTCTCTACATCCTATGTGCCCATACCATATCAATTGTCTTTCTTCTACCTTACCATTGATGTTTACTACACCCAGGCTTCCCAGAATCAATGAACTCTTTGTTTTGTCTCTATTGGTGGGGAATGACCGGAGCATTTCGTCGTAATGTAACGTCGTAACATCGCTCGCGGCGAGCATCTGAATCTATTAACGGGCACTAGGCTCGCTGCTCAAATGCTCGCATCGTAACGTGTTATGTTACGACGAAATGGCTCCGGTCAGTCCCTACCATAAGGGACACTCTTATGTCTTATGCCATCTAACCATGAGCATTTTAGCAGTTTCTGGTTGCCTAGAGTAGGTGTTATACATCGTCCAGCATGATGGAATGGTTATGATTGAAATGCCATATAATAGTAACGCGCAGATTGAGGGTGAATTTGCTATTACTTATTCGAGTTCAATTTTTCGCCATTTCTTTCCCGACTATGATCTCTTGGGAATGGTCTCACTGGTGATTTGGCCGACAGCTTACCTTGATAGATCGTGATTTGTTTTGTTACTTATTATATATTGATCGTTACGTATGGAATATATATTGGAATTTTCTTACCTAAATAATCTTATAATTGGCCTTACCTGATTCAATCGTATCTTACTTTACAACAATTTTGGTGAGTTCAAATCCTTGTTCCGACCCACACTCAAAAAAGGACGCACGCAAAATGTTGTAAATAAAATAATTGGTCAAATTATAAGTTTCATAAAAATTTAAAATCATGTTTTCAGACATCTCCCAGTATGTAAAATAATTCGGTAAGGATTTTGCATACATTGAAAAGGGTCTCGGTTAAATAAAAGCTTTCAAACCAACAAAGATGGTTTCCGTGATCTCAAACATGAGGGTCATGAGATTTATGATAATTGTATGAATTCCTAAAATTTTAGTAGTGTGGTTGTCAATCATGGGTAGAATGGTGAATGTTACACGTGTGTAAAGTGAAAATTTAACCAGCCTATGACAGGTCGCAATCCCTGTAAATGCCAGACTTCTATCTTCTTTATCCATGTTGAATGTCAAAAAAATATATTGATGGTACAATATCATTCGTTTTATATTATGTATTGATTTGGCCTTAACTTTGTGGAATGACATGTTGATTATTTAAAAAAAATTAAGCACTTGAATATACCACTTAATGAGTTTTATTTATATGACTAGTTTCGAAAACTTACAGATGTTTTCACCTTCTGGTAAAAATTCAAACTAATTGAATTAAAATTAAAGAACTTTTTTATTTTTTACAAAAATGTCACCGCGGTGAGTGGTTATAAACTAATATTTTTAACATTTTTGTAAAAAAAAAAGTTAAAATGACCAACCACAAAGTAAATGCTTTAAATATTAATAATATTGAGAATATTATAAAATGAAATAAGTAACTTTTAATTTTTACCAGAAGATGAAAACATCTGTAAGTTTTCAAAACTAGTCGTGTATATAAATAAAACTCAATTTTTAAAAAATAATCAACATGTCATTCCACAAAGTTAATGCCGAATCAATAAGTAATATAAAATGAATGATATTATACCATCAATAGATTTTTTTGACATTCAACATGGATAATTCAATTCAATTTAATTTATTCAAAAAAAATAATACATACAAAACAAACAATATTCAAGGCGTATATATTAAAGGTAAAAGTAAGCAAGAAGACTTAAAGGGGTAGAAGAATCCCGCTTCGGAAAACTCCTTCGGACAAATGGAACAGATCAATATCCAATGTGATATCAGGCATAACCATCGGCAGGTTGGTCCTGTGTATAGGAATGTGAAACAATCTATGCCGACGCTGTCTTAGGTAACTATCGGGAACATACAGACCAATGCTCCGGATAATTTCAGGATTATCGATCATACCGCACAACAATCGATAAAAATGCGTAATTAAATACACATTCCTTCTAGTCTCTAAACTATTGTAGCCAAGCATACCCTGGAGAAACTGGGTCGGGTAGAGCCAAGGATAATAGCCGTACTCTCTCATATAGAGATACCTCAAAGAAGAATATGGAAGTCTGGTTATTTACAGGGTTTACGACCATCATAGCCTGGTTAAGTGATCACTTTACACACGTGTTACATTCGCTACTCCACCTATGATTAACAACCATACTACTTAATTTTTCGGAAGTGGTATATTCAAGTGTTTATTTTTTTATGTAATCATTCGTTTCAGTGGCGATTCCGAATTTACTGCACTGGATTTTATTTTTAGTTTTAAAGTTACAAATCCAGATTCAATATTTCTCCGTCATTGAATTCGGATCGAATACCCTTTGATGCCGAATTCCAGCACTCAGTGTGGTGCATTCAACTCGGCTCTCGGCACGTGCACTTTCAATTTCCCGAACTTCCACTTCAGCATTGCAATTTTCAAGTTCCCTTTTCTATTTTCGATTTGTAAGTAACCGGATTTTCCGCTCGCATGGGTGGTGCAGAACGCCAAACGAGAGCTTGTAATTTCACTGAAACAAGCATTTCAAACGTTTTGATATTGTCCAAATTTTTTCACATATCTGGGTTTCTTCACATTTCAGTCAAACCCTTATCCACATAGCATATATGTTACGTATAATTTCTCTCTCTCTTTCTCTCTCTCTAACTCTTATCCGCACCCCAATGGTGCATAGGGCACTGCATCATATAAACTCAGTGTTATCTTTATCGTTAACACATAAAGGAAAGGTGATCAACCCTCAGCATCAGGTTCCAGTCCAGGGTAATATTGAATATATATTGCAGTGAAAAATCACTTATGTTTATTGAACCCCACCCTGGGAATCGAACGCGGGACCTCCAGTACGGTAGCCAAGCATGCTGACCATTACACCACGGAGGCGAACTGGACTTTCTTCACATAGGAGTTCTTTTTACATTTTTTTGACATCTAATCAAAGATGAAAAGCTTATTCTTCTTTCTTAACTTCTTATAAGAGTTTCTGCTTGATAAAGAACTTCCAAGAATTTGGATAGTGTGGTTGTCAATAATGGGTAGAATTGGTAAATGTTACAATTGTGTAAAGTGATAACTTAAACCAGCCTCAGTCGTCAACCCCGTAAATACCCAGACTTCCATATTCTTCTTCATCTTTGATGAGATGTCAAAAAATAATATGAAAATAACTCCTGTAATTGGAGATAATCCAGATTTTGTGACCAAGTATTTGGACACACTCAAAATGTTGTAGATAATTGAATTGTTTAAGAGAAAAAAGGATGAATAAGAATTTAAAAAAAAAATGTTTTCATCTACAGGTGAAAATTAAAACAAACGAAGAAAAATATTTAGGGGTTTATAGAAAAAAAATTAACAAGATTTTTTTGTAAAAGGAAACATAGATAATAATAGTGACGTATTTTGAGACAATATATTATTTTTTAACTTATTATCTTAATTAAAATTTATATTTATTTCTAAATTTTCTAAATTATTCATTACTTGACCATTATTTGTAACAGAGTATAAACCATTATATGTACTATAGAACGAGGCTACTTGAACTTTGATGTGTTACTTGAGCCCAGTACAAAAAAAACTATATTTGGTCTACAATAATGAACGTATAAGTGTCACCTGTCAGAAAAATAATGAATCATGTCGATACATTTAATTTTGCACACCAAATACAGATCTAATTTTTTTTTGTACTGGGCTCAAGTAACAAATCAAAGGTCATGTAGCCCCGGTCTACGGCACCTATTTAAATAGTATGAAGATTGTATGATAAGAAAAACGATACTTTTAATATAAACAAATTGAAAAACGATATTAATGTGGATGCGTGTTCTTTGCATATAAAACGTTTAATTTTATTCTAACACACAATTGTAGCGTTGGAAAATATCATTAAAGATATTTAACTCCGAACTAATATAATTTATGTGAGGAATGTTTGAATGCAAGTCATTAAAAGTTTCGAAAACATTATCCTTTGTATTTTAAATAATTTATTTGTAAAACGCACGTGACACTATAATTTTAATGGCGCCATTCTGATATTTGTTAAAATCTAACAATTACACTAGGGTTGCCATAATTTTTCGACACCCTATCGGAAAATTACAAAATAAATAAATAAAATTAAAAAAGCCAACTTACCTAATATGCCTATTTATTACACCTGTTTATTGTGTTTAGATTTTGCCATGTATTAGTTTTGGTTATTTAAAAAAATACTTTTTTGTTACTTTATTATTTGTGTTCCAGTCTTGTTAACCTAAATCCCATGTCCCAAAATGACAAATAGAAATTACTCATCGATAATATTATATATATGACTTATATATAATAAAAAAAATGTATGGAAATTTTTTTTTGATAACTATCACGCAATTTCAACAGTGGTAGGCAGAGAGAATTACCAATCAAGAGAATCGCCAAACCAATCTGCCTCAGCAAACTAACTTCTCCTCTTCCACATTCATTTTTCTTAGCATACATACCTGTCGATTTTTCCCGCTCCTAAATTGACCTTTTTCAAGTATTTGAAATACTTGAACATGTCTTGCTGTCAAAAAAATATGTACTAAATTTAACTAATTTTTTCCTTAATGTGACGGTTTTATCGAATTTTTACCATTTAATTCCACTCTTCACCCTAAATAAGCAAATGTGTATAAATTGCTCTATTAAGTACTATAAAAAAAACCAGGAATTGTTTAAAATTACTATAGAAATGATATTTGATTTCTCACAGAAACTTTAAAAATATTTACTGCTTAATATAACTTTTTTTTAAACTAAAAAAAAATATTTGTGTAACTCGTTTAACCTAGTACCTGACAATAGTTCCACTCTTTACCTTAAATAAGCAAATGTGAATAAATTGCTCTATTTTGTATCGTTGAAGACCCCAGGAATATTTTTAAATTACTAAAAAAAGAATATATTTTTGACATCTCAACATAGATGAAGAAGAATATGGATGTCTAGGTTTAACACGATTATCTATTTTGGAATATCTATTTTACATACATTAAAAATCACGTTTTCTGGCGTGATATAAGCGTGTTCCCAGTCTATGTAGAAGTCTAATGACATATGTAGAAGTTTAAAAAAATTTACATGTGTGATTGTCAATCATGGGTGAAATTGTAAATTTTGCACTTGTGTGGAGTGGTCACTTAACCAGTCTATGACAGGTTATTTACCTTATAAATACCCAGATTTCTATATTCTTCTTCATCTTTGTTGAGATGTTAACCTAAAACCTTAAAACTAACATTAAAAATTTATTAAAGTTAACCTTAAAAATTGTTTCCCAGGAATGGTTTAAAATCCCAAAACAAATAATGATTTATTTCATCCAGAAACATAAAAAAACAGCTTAATTCAAATAATTTTTTAGCAAATGATTTATTTAACTAATGTATTATTTATTATTTCGAGAAATCAAAAATACTTTGTGTTCTGATCCACTCACATTTTTATTAACCAACTAGTTTCGGCAACAACCTGTTGCCCTCTTCAGGGTTTAATTTATTACTTATAATAATTGAACCATTAACTAATTAAACCATTAACATTAAACCATTAACATACACTAATTAAACCATTAACATAATTAAACCATTAATTCAACCATAAACCAACCAACCGGTTGTTGCCGAAACTAGTTGGTTAATAAAAATGTGAGTGGATCAGAACACAAAGTATTTTTATTTCTCGAAATAATATATCGATATGATCCACAAAGTTAATACTTTCAATATTCAAAACATAATGTATTATTTGTTTGACAAATTTATTTAACTAATTTAACGCAGTACCTGGCAATAACGCCACTCTTTACCCTAAATAAGCAAACGCGAATAAATTGCTTTATTTAGTACCATTAAAGAAGCCAGAAATTGTTTAAAATTACTAAAATAACAATGATTTATTTCACTCAAAAACTTGCTCCCTCAAAACGACTAAACTTTCTTAATAGCTTTGAAAGTTCGTTGTATTTCAAAAATTCAAACTTTTTCTTTTTTGAAAAACTGAAATGGAAACGATATCGTGCTTCGATATCGTTAATCTAGCTTTGGAAGACGCATTTCTCGAAAGGAAGCAATAAACATAATTGTATTGGAAAATTTCATGAGAAAATACCGAAATACCGTCGAGAAATTAATTTATTATATGAACACAGTAGGGCAAAGGTTAATAGTTTCGAAACATACGAACGTGTGATAAGGTCTAATGAATGCTTCAGAGTTCTTAGAAAAACATACGTGATAAATGGTCCTTGTTAGGGACGACTTATTGGGGCGAAAAATACTTGAAGGACAAAAAGGCATATATATTATATGAATAATTCATTAACATCTGTATTTAAATTAAAATGTTAATTTTAACCGGAATGTCTGGATATTTACAGGGCTTATGAACAATCATCTTCTTTCAAGAAGAAGAATGAACTATCATAGGCTGATTTAAGTGATCACTTTATGCACGTGCATCATTATTTTTTTACCCATGATTGACGACCACATTATTAAAAATTTTAATCCCATATATTCTTTGTAGATTCACAAACATCAGAAGATTTAGGTAAACTTTTTATTTAACAGAGACACTTATTTTTTTTTTTAAATATCACCAGTGTTAACACACATGAAGAAAGGGTGTTCATCCCCTGGAAATCGAACCCGGGACCCCCAGAACGGGATCCGAGGATGCTGACCATTACACTACGGAGGCGGACAAACATCTTATTTTAGTATTAATTTTAAATCAAACACAGATTTTTTGAGTCTACTAAGTTGTAGTCTAAGAGTATACAACTTAGTAGACTCAAAAAATCTGTTTGATTTAAAATTAATACATAAATTAAAATTCTACAAATTTAACGCCAAATCAATAAATATCTTATTTTAGGTTATATCAAAGGGTACAAATTCGTAAAGTTTAATAATGAATATAGCAATTTTGCACAGTTGTTGGTTCCTCGTTTATTCTCTTATTGTATTTGTAGTCCAGTGGTTCTTAACCGGTGATCCGCGAGCTTATTGCAAGTGCTCCGCGAAATTATGAAATTCAAAATGTAATAATTTTTGCTCACATACTGCGCACTTTAAGTTGCAAATATCGCTCACTCCTTTCAAGAACGTCATAAATCAAAAATCGTCAATTTTCATGTTTTCGGAATGCCCAGAAAATGTACTATATTCCAGCAAAAGAGGCATATTTTTAACTAAATATTTACCCTCTACAGGGCAAAAAGCGTTGTTTTTGCATTTTAAAGAAAAGGTATTGTTTAATTATTTTTTTAAACATACTAAACATTTTTCAAATGGAGAAAAAACCTTCAGGTTTTACCTTAAAAGATCTGTTGCACAGTAAAAAGTTCAATAAGTGGCTTGATATTTATTTTTAACACATTGTATTATATTTTTGAACTTTAAAAACATTCTCCTGAAAAATCAAGTTTTTTGATTTATGACGTTCTTGAAAGGAGTGAGCGATATAATGGCTAGATGGCAGCACCCTTGCAAAGTTGTTTGTGCTCACTTCGCAACAGCGGTCAAGGCATCTTTGATTCTACATATATCATCATACTTAGAACAATTGAAAATATAATGGGAGTTATGTGTAGGAATTTTTACAGACGGTGCTTCATAAACGCTAGGTTCATTAAAAGGGTATGTCAAGTCTGAACATATGCTTAGAAATTTGAATAAGAAGCTATATCAAATCGACGTGCCCTACGTAAAGTGTTCTAACATTTTTGTCAATTTCGAGATATTTGGTAAATATTATCAACTGACCGTTACCTACAAATATATTAAAAAAAAATATATATATATAAAAATATATATATAAAAAAATATATAACAAAAAATATATATATAAAATAAAATATGCCTAGTTTTCAGGCGTATAAGGCGCTATCTACATGGAATTTTCGAAATGAACTCCTAAAACGCTAACTAGATAATTTTGACAAAGCATAAAGTTCTAAAACCAATTTACACATTATTTTATCGTGTTTGTGAATGAATAATACTAGTAATTAATAAAAAGAGTACGTTGAAAAAATCTTCTAAGCTCTCTCCTGTAAAGTAACAGATTTGCAGATAGAGTACTTTACGTAGGGGCCGTCGAAATATTAGACCTAATATCGCGAAATTCGTAAAAAGCAGACAAACTCGGGTGTCACTTTAAATAATTTTCGCTGCAAAAAGTTTCATTACAGCGTTTATATTTCTATGTATTTTTTTAATAAAAATTTTAACTTAACTGTAATAAAATAATCAATTTTTAATTTTTAATAAAAGTTATCTTTGTATGTTTTTTGGATCTTTTGATGAACCGCAAATTATCCTTATGATCAAAAGTGCTCCCTGACTTCAAAAAGGTTCAGAACCACTGCTGTGGTGGGTACAATCAGCTTCAAATCTATCTGTTTGTCTATAGGGATCTTCCTGTCACACAAATTAAGGTTATAATAATATCTATCCCTTCTACTCTTTTGTGCTCCTGGTTCCTTTATCCACTGTTATTACGTTTGCAATTTTTTCTCATTCATTCTAGCAATTTCCACTCTTTGACTGGCTGACTATAAGGTCATTTTGCCTCCTGGGGTATACCAGGAGAGTGGTCCAATATTGAAATGATAACAAGCTAAGAAGATTGATATTTCAACAAAGATGAAGGTTCTTTCATCTCGCCATAGACGTCTCTAGTGAAATTCTAGTCAATTCAAGCAATATGTTTCGAATTTGTATACATATTTGTATATATTTATATATATATATATATATATATATATATATATATATATATATATATATATATATATACATATATATATATATATATATATATATATATATATATATATATATATATATATATATATATATATATATATATATATATATATATATATATATATATATATATATATATATATATATTCCAAAAGAAGTTCCAAGAATTAGAGTAGTGTGGTTGTCAATCATAGGTAGTATTGGTGAATGTTAGGCCAGCCTATGACGGTTGTAAGCCCCATAAATGCCCAAACTTCCATATTCTTCATCAATGTTGAGATGAAGAATATTCATCTATAATTGAGATAAGACGAAGAAAAATGTGAGAGTCTGGGATCTCTCGGGAAGTGTGGGGATCTGTCACACTATCACACTGCTCAAAGGCTTGTTTAGGTGACCACTATATACATGTGAAATATTCACCTTTCTTTTATGCATCACAAGATACAATAAAAATTTACAATAAAAAGGTTGTACAATAAAAATAATCACAAATATTAAGCCTGGACTCTAATAAAGTATGTTTCCACCTTGTCCCAACCAACGAAAAGCAACCATCGACGGACACTGTTCTTAAAAGCGTGATCACTTTAAGAAATCTTAATTATACACGACTAGTTTTGAAAACTTTACTTGTTTCATCAACAGGTGATTAAAAAAACTAAATTACACAATAAGTGGCATTACGTCCATCTTTAAAACAAGCCACAAGGCCTACACAAAGCAGCAGAAGAAAAAGATTAACTCTTACCACTCTGTAGGCCAGACATTCTGGCCCATATGATTCTAGTAGGCAGCTCCGTGGACCACAATGTCTGGCCCGGCGCAGGTATAAGTTTAATTACTGATTTCTCTATCACCCAAGTAAATTTTACCAAAAAATATTTCAGATAAATACAGTTAATCTTAATTAACATGGTCATACGAATTGCCAGATAGAGTGTCGCAAAATTAGAGAACCAGAATATTTATTTTAATGGTAGAAAAACGTCGCATTTTTTGTTCAGAGTAGCTGATCAGTTATGAGAAAAAATGGTCAGAGTGGAAAGGGTTAATATCGGCATATTAAAATGAAAAGAAAATAAGTCGAAGGTTCTGGAAAGGATATTGTAGAATAAGCGGTTAATATGAATTTATTAGGAACAGCAACCCTTTTCTCTTCTAAGGGTGGGTAAATAATGCAAAGAGAACAAATGAAGGGTCAGAATATTTACAGCCGTAGTTACGTTATATTGGATGGCATACTGAACAGTTCTTTCCTCAGGTTTACTCCAACCCAGAAAATTTGTTCGAATGTAGGGTAACGCCTCGCATAACGAACTTTCAGTTCGTCTATTACATCTATTACGTGACTCGAACCTGCTTTATGTGTAAAGCAGGTTCGTTGTACGAGTCACGTAATAGACGTAATAGATGAACAGAAAGAACGGAATGTATTGTATTTCATCTTGCCACACGAACGCTGCAAGGTCGCACGCAGCCAATGTACTTGTAAGATGAAACTGAACGTTTTTGCTAATGAATGAATTAAATTAATTATTTTTCCAACACAGATGGCTGTTGTGAACTGACAAATACTGTGTCACGAGATTGATCAATATATATAGGAGTTTCATAAGTGTGGTTGTCAATCATATGTAAAATTGGTGAATGTTTTACAAATGTATAGCGTTATTTCAATCTAATATTTATTCAATATTACCCTAGATTGATCACCTTTCTTTCAAGTGTTTACGTTAAAGATAATACTGCGTTTATAAAATGCAGTACCCTATGCACCATCGGGTGCAAACGAGGGTTTGAAAAAAAGGAAGTAATCACTTAACCAAGCCTATGATGGTCGTAAGCCCTGTAAATGCCCGCCACGGGGACAATGTCATCGCTCCATCTTTTCTGAGGGCGGAAGATCAAAGAGGGGTCAATATAAATATTTTATCAATCTAACTTTTGATATATTTTTCCTGGACTGGTACGTGAAACGCAGGGCTAATCATCTTTCCTTTGTGAATATAATAATATTAATACCGTTTTTATACGAAACAGTGCCCTATGCACCTTTGACTAAAAACAAAGCCTAGGTTGGGAGGGAGAGAGAAAGAGAAAGAGAGTAACTCATGGAATACAAAACGTAGAAAAAAATTAGTAAAAAGTATGACGTGAGTTTTAATGTTACGGTAACATATTTTATTACAAAGAATGAATAATTTTTTTAGGCATTTATGTTTTGCTATAGAAAATCGCGTTTCACATAACGAATTAGCTCCTAGAACGAATTTAGTACGTTATGCGAGGCACCACTGTACTTGCGACACCCAAATTAATAATTTCTTACTTTTTCAAACGAATCTGGGAGATGCAAGGGTTGGAATGGTTGATTCCAGTTATTATTCATTGGTTAGCCCTTGGATAATACCCTAGTTCCTATTATAACTATTTGATTCCTATTTTCTATGTACCTAAATAAGCGATTTAAAACAGCACAAAAAATCAATTATTTTTTTTACTTACCTATAGCATTTTCTGGACTCCTTGAAAGTTTTAAACATAATATTATACATTATGAATTAACAAAAAAGGCAATCCAATCTTTACAAATTTTATAATGAATTAATTTTAAAATAAAAAGTTTATTTTTTGAATTACATAAAACGGCTGTTTTTTTAAAGCTAACTTACAAACCAATATGACGCTCCTGTAGGGGTAACCAAAAATAATAGAACGCCAAACCACTCTCTCTTTGAAAACAATCTTCGCCTCTACCACATTAATTAATTTCCTCATGCATACCTTTTCAAGTATTTTAAATACAGAATCATACCAAGTTTTCCTCGGTATTTCTCTGCTTTTATTACCAACCACATTTGCCTTGTTAATAAGTTTTACTGTTTTTTTTCTTCACTCATTCGATTCACGTACCCAAACCATCTCAACAAACCTTTCTTAAATTTATCAATATTGGTTGTCTAAGCCTTGCATTATTTCTTTATATCCCCATCCAAACATCTATCATACATGAATTTGACTCACATTCATCTGAAATATTGGATTTCGGCTACATTCAGTCTACTAGCACACGAAGAAGATAACCATTTGAGAATAAATAAATTTTAAATATACGGAATACGTGTTAGCACATTCGGATATTTTCTCTTTGTAAGAGGAAATAGAAATTTGTAGCGTAAGAAAGGTGAGGGTTTCAAGGGTTGAAGATTTTACAGGATAGTAAAAGGTCTGGGGTCAGGAAGACAGGATCAAGGTGATGGGGTCAGCAAGGGATGTATTTTTGATGAATCGCAACGTACTAACACTTTGTTTTTCATTATAAAACGCACGAAAGCTTTTAGAGAGGGAAACTATCTTTTGAAATATATAAATATATATATATATATATATATATATATATATATATATATATATATATATATATATATATATATATATATATATATATATATATATATATATATATATATATATATATATATATATATATATATATATATATATATATATATATATATATATATATATATATATATATATATATATATATATATATATATATATATATATATATATATATATATATATATATATATATATATATATATATATATATATATATATATATATATATATGTATATATATATGTATATATTTATATATATATATATATATATATATATATATATATATATATATATATATATATATATATATATATATATATATATACCCAGATTGATTTATTTTTTTCAAAACATATTACATACATAAGTCATATTTATAATATTCTAGATGAGTAATTTCTATATTTCATTTTGGGACATGGGATTAAGGTTAACAAGACTGAAACACAAATAATAAAGTTACTTGTTTTTTAAATAACCAAAACTTATACATGGCAAAATATTAAAACAATAAACATGTAATAATAAATAGGCATAAGAAGCATATTTAAAAGAAATAAATTTAAAATATACACATGAGAAAATATAAAAAAAAACATAAGGTAAAAACAAAATAAGAAAATATGACCTTAGCACTTTAAATAAAATATTTTTTCAGATCATTTATTTTGGATTTCCTAGTGGGTTCTTTTTTAAATATGTCAGGCAGCTGGTTAATTTGGGTAAAGGCAATATACTTTAAGGACCTTACTCCAAATTTAGTAGTGTTTATCGGCTCCACATGTATTTTGTTATGTCCTCGTGTATCATGATTATGAATTTCTTTGTTAAAAATTGGTATTCGAGAACAAAGACTTGGATACACCAAAAATTTGCAAATTTATATCCGTTGCAAAGTTCATGTCTTTGACGTGTAAGACCAATGTAGCACAATTGCAATAATGCAGTTCGGAAAGATTTAAAACACTTATTAGTTTTATGCGAAGTTCTTACAACTTTCAGTTGTTCTTTCTTGAAAAGTTACTATGGTAATATTGTCATATTATACGAGTGTGTCTTTTCACAAAATTCATTTCAGTTTTACGACTTTGGTATCTTTCTACATGCATTTCCGTGCAGCTTCATTCACGAAGATGATTATTATTTTATTTTATGGATTTATTTTTTATGGATCATTTTTTGTCCGCCTCCGTAGTGTAATGGTCAGCATGCTTGGCTACCGTTTTGAAATCCCGGGTTCGATTCCCAGGGGGGTTTAATAAATATAAGTGATTTTTTCACTCTAATATAACATATTATTCAATGTTACACTGGACTGGTACCTGAAGTGGAGGGCTGATCACCTTTCCTTCATGTGTAATCGATCGAGATAACACTGCGTTTATATGAAGCAGTGCCCTATGCACCATTGGGGTGCGGTAAGGGATTTATTATTAATTTATTATTTGAGACTGAATCGCAAATTCCACGAAATATTAGGTTACACTATTGTAATACGAGTATCATTTGTCTTCAAGTTGGTAAAAGTAGAATTGAATTTTATGCCAACATATCATCAAATCAACACAAGAATGGTAGAAAATATAACGTGACCATTTAAAAAAAGACTGAATATTTAATTTCAATAATGCTATCAAACAGAGGTTCTTAAACCCTTGTAACACACGTTTTATTGTAACATATAGCTCGCTCCTTTCAAGAACGTCATAAATAAAAAAACTTGATTTTTCGGGAGAACGTTTTTAAAGTTTAAAAATATAATACAATAAATACCAAGCCACTTATTGAACTTTTTACTGTGCCACAGATCTTTTTAGGTAAAACATGAAGGTTTTTTTTCCATTTGAAAAATATTTAGTATATTTAAAAAAACAAATTAAACAATACCATTTCTTCAAAATGCAAAAATAACACTTTCTGCCCTGTAGCGGGTAAATATTAAGTTAAAAATATGCCTCTTTTGCTGGGATATATATTCTGGGCATTCCGAAAACATGCACAACTAAAATTTGACGATTTTTGATCTATGACGTTCTTGAAAGGAGTGAGCGATATCATCAAATCAACACGAAAAGGTATAAAATATTAGTTCACCATTTAGAAAATAAGCGAAATTCTAAATTTTGTATTCCTACTATTATTACTATAAAACAGTGATTCTTAAACTTTTTGGCGATGAGACCATTTTGAAACACTAAATATTTTCTTTTGCTTCTTCTCGATCCTCTTTTTGATATTTATTTATTTTTTTTAAAACCCCTTCTGTGCGGGATAACGTTCGCCATGCACACACACACACAAATTTGTATATATAAATATATATTTACCCTCATTCACATACTCGTTGGTGCATAGGGCACTGCATCATATAAACACGGTGTTATCTTGATTATTGTTGATTATAACATATGAATGAAAGGTGATCAGCCCTCCGCTTCAGGTACCAGTCCAGGGAAATACTGGATAAATATTAAAGTGAAAAAATCATCAACATTTATTTGAACTCCCCCCTGGGAATCAAACCCGGAACACTGCGGAGGTGAACAAGATATGTATATAAAGAAACAATATTTTGAAAGCGAAAAGTTAAAAACGATGCACCGGCGTTGTATGATCATAATATTTATGAAATTCAGTTTATTTCGCATGCCCTTTTGCCTCCGCTGAAAATCCACGAGGGATGATCTCAGCTTCTACAAAATTACCCTTTGAAAGTATTCCCCGACAAATGGCATATTCAGCAAGCCAAGCCGCGCTGCCCGCACGAACAAATCTGATCTATTATGTACTGAAGATTCCCGAAAACTCAAACGGTCAGTTGGCTTATTTCGTTTTCAGCGAGGATTTATATCCATGAACTATTCACCGACCGGCTTCTCACCTCATACGACATCACTAACAAGCTTTGTATCTTGTTGGTGACGATAACTTTATTGTGATGTATGGTTACTATTATACTAGTTGTAGCTTGTTGGTGATGATTACTACGAGTATGTGGTTGGTGATTAATATATTGTTATAGTAATAATTGAAATATTTGTTTTTTTTTAAACTTATTTATTGTTTCGGCATTTACTTTGTGGTAAAACATGTTAAAATGATTAAGGAAACACTTGTTTTTATACTACTTGAGTTTATTAATGTTTATTAGTTTCGGAAACTAAACTTCCATCGTCAGGTCTGAATAATAACTAAAATATAAAATTAAAAAAAAACTGTTCTATGAATAAAGAGAGGTTCTATAAATAATCCAACCTACATATTATACAAATGATAATAAACATAAAATCCCCTATAACTCAAAATAAAAAATTATATATTAAAAAAAAGAGGCATCTATGAAATTTCGCGTGGATAATTATTACGATTTGACAATTGTTTAATAATAAAAAATTCTCTCTTTCAATATTTTTTTTTTTTACAAATGTCAAATCGTAATTATTTTATATTAATGAACTGATGATGGAATAATTTTCGGAAACTGGTAGTCACAAATAAGTATTTAAAAAAGTGGTATTACACAAAGTAAACAATGGATGGTAAGGAGAGTGTTTTATTACCATACCACAAAGTTATCAATTGCTTTTATAATACAAAATATAAACAAGTACAATTCCCATATTAAAAAAATAAAATAAAAAAATATTTTTCCTCTAGATAGTTTTGTGAACCTATCATTCGCGTGCTTTATATATCGCTCACTCCTTTTAAGAACGTAGATAGATCAAAAATCGTCAATTTTCAGTTGTGCACGTTTTCGGAATGCCCAGAATATATATCCCAGCAAAAGAGGCATATTTTTAACTTAATATTTATCCACTACAGGGCAGAAAGTGTTATTTTTGCATTTTGAAGAAAAGGTATTGTTTAATTTTTTTTTTAAATATACTAATATTTTTATGTCTATATATTTTTATATATAATATCTATATATTTTTCAAATGGAAAAAAAAACCTTCAGGTTTTACCTAAAAAGATCTGTGGCGCAGTAAAAAGTTCAACAAGTAGCTTGGTATTTATTTTTAATACATTGCATTACATTTTTAAACTTTAAAAACGTTCTCCTGAAAAATCAAGTTTTTTGATTTATGACGTTCTTGAAAGGAGTGAGCGATATGTGATGGTTGCTAAAAACATATTGATTCTTCTCTACATACGCACTCGTACATGTCAGCCAGAGAGACTTCAAAAAATTCAATTTATTTTCTTCAAATGTACGAGATAATCTTGTATTTTTCCAATTGTATATATCGTAGTCGTACAGGAGAAAGTGACCAAGTAACAAAACGTAAAATGTTCAGGAGGGCCATTTAAGTCACTTTTGCTGAGTATAGCAAGAAAATAAACATCAATGCAGTAAGTCATTTTTAACAAGTCAATATATTGTACTTCTTCTTTTAAAATCCTTTGAGATTTTTATCAGGGCAATATTTAGCTGGTAAGGTGTCAAAAAGTCAATTATCACGTTATTGTTAAAAATCCACTTGGTCACTTTCTCCTGTATGACTACGATATGTCTGTTATGCATGCCTATACACAATATATTGCACATCTAATTTTAAAAACCTTTGGGATATTTTTCAGATCAATATTAAGACGTCAAAAAGTCAATGATCACGTTTTTGTAAAAAATGCACTTGGTCACTTTCTCCTATATGACTACGATATGTCCGTTATGTATGCCTATACAGCAGGCAGGCTCTTCTTCAACGCTGTCTGTTCGTTCAGTTTCCTTTATACAGTTTCGTTCCGTTTTCGGCGAATGGTCGCCCTGGGACCGTCCTTAATCGAAATACTTCCTTCAGGATAGTAGGGATTGGGGATACTCCTTTCGCTAGAAGGAAATTAGTGAGTTGGAAAATTTCTTGCATTATTTATAGACAATACCTATATCCGAGTATTGATGAAAGGATATAATACTCTCAGATAAACACTAGACTGACTGACAACGTATGTTGACATAGACTGACAACGTATGTTGAAAATAGCAAGTTGTTTTCAGAGAGGCAATCGGCATACAGGCGATACCACTCTACAGAGACAGGCGTAGTGAGAGTACTGTCTGATATAATAACTGCTGTGGATGCTGGTGACCTTGTTTTGGTTTCCTTTTTGGATATGAGTGCTGCTTTCGACACGGTTGATCACAATATTCTGCTGGAACGCTTGAGGAAGACATACGGCATCTGTGATAAAGCACTTGCATGGTTTTGCTCATACCTTCGAGAACGTGAATATTCAGTCATTTTTCAAAAAGTTAAATCCCCTTATCATTCCGTCTCTACTGGTGTACCCCAGGGATCAGTCCTAGGTCCTCTTCTATACCTTCTATATACGAAAGACATAGAAAATATTATAAAGTCACACGGATTGTGGTCTCACTGCTATGCGGATGACACTCAAATTTATTTTTATTGTAGGCCGGAGGAAAAATATAAACTTGTTGACTCTATTAATAAGTGCATTGAGAGAATAGGAGAATGGATGGCTGAAAACAGACTGACGTTAAACCCGTCCAAAACGGAACATCTCTGGATAGCCACACCTAAACGACAGAATTTGATTGATAACACGACACCACTCAATCCAAAGAGTACCACTACACCGGCCGTCAAACTGCTCGGCGTGTTCTTAGATTCTGATCTCTCCCTTGAGACTCAAATTAGCAAAACAACAAGTACATGTTTTTATCAGCTAAGGCAAATTAAAAGCATTCGCAAGAATCTGCCAGTTGATGCTGCCCGTCAATTAATAAATGCGTTTGTAATATCGAGAGTAGATTATTGTAACGGTATATACACGGGTCTACCAAACAATAAAATGACTCGACAGCAATCAGTGTTAAACGCAGCAGCGAGACTAATTTTTGGAATTTCTAAATTCAGTCACATCACCCCACTACTTCACAAACTCCACTGGTTGCGCTTTCCAGAAAGGGTTGAGTATAAACTCTGCCTACTCATGTATAAATCAATACACAATATGGCTCCAGAGTATCTTAAGGAGCTGTGTATTCCAGATGAATTGGTTGATAGACGTCTCACGCTTCGATCGGCTACAACATCTGCAATGGGCAAAGTTATCTTACCAGCTCGCAAGCAACGCACTAAATTTGGCGAGCGTGCCTTTGCTGTTGCAAGACCGACGGCGTGGAATGCTCTTCCACCAATGGTTAGAAATAGTGAGAGTGAGATGATCTTTAGAAAAAGACTAAAAACACATTTGTTTTCTAAATCATTTCCACCATAATATTTTCCCCAATTCATTCACCGTGAAGCGCCCTTGAGGTATTTTTTTACGAAAATGGCGCTATATAAGTTATCCAATTTTATTATTATTATTATTATTATTAAACACAGAGGATGTGTGTATTAATTTTATATCAAACACAGATTTTTGAGTCTACTAAGTTGTATTTTATTAACAAAAACAGATAAAAAAATTATATTGTGACAAAACCTATTAATTTTTTATGTGTTTTTGTTAATAAAATACAACTTAGACTCAAAAAAACTATGTTTGATTTAAAATAAATATAAAAATTAAAATGGCGTTCTACAAATTAAACGCCAAATCAATAAATACAATGGATGTAACTTATATTTTATATGTATTTTTAAGAAGCTTTTTTTTTATTTAGCAAAAACTCTTATATTTGTATGTGAGGTCCGAATCCTGGATTATAATCACATACATGAGAAACGCCAGAAAACATCTTTTTAATTTTTTTATTCTAGCTTATAATTTGACCAGATAATTTATTAACAACATTTTAAGTGGGTTCAAATACTTGTTCAAAAAATCTGGATTATCTCCAATTACAGGAGTTATTTCATGTTTTTATTTTTTCTTCATCTCAGCAATAGATGTCTCTAGTGAAAATTCTAGTGATTCTTGTACAATGTTTCGAAATTGGATCATATTTATAGTAGATACTTCCAAAAATTTGAGTAGTCTGGTTGTCAATCATGGGTAGAATTGGTGAATGTTACACGTGTGTAAAACGATCAATTTAACCAGCTTTTTACTGTCGTACGCCCCGTAAACGCCCACACTTCCATATTCTTCTTCATCTTGGTTGAGATGCAAAAAAAAATAAAAACATATTGAAAAGACATATTCAAGTATTTAAACCTAGACTTAAGGTTATAAAAAGTTAAGGTAAAAAAAACTCCGCTGTAGATTATTGTTCCGAAAGTGTGTGCCGCGGCACACTGGTGTACCGTGGTGATTATTTAGTGTGCCGCGAAAAAAGTCTAGTTTAGTGAAAATAACACAATTGCTCCAAATTTTGATTGGCTGTGCTCAGTTAAGTTGTCTCACATTTCGCATATAACACAATATGTTATAAACTCAATACTAAACATAATATAGAACAGCGTCTTTAAGAACAGTGTCCGTCAATGGTTGCTTCTCGTTGGAAAGGACAAGGTAGAAAGTGAATTAATTAATGCCCAGGTGTAATTTTTTTTGTTGTAAAACCTTTATACTGTAAATTGTGATTGTATCTATTGTATGTAATGTATAAAATCTAACAATTAAAAAAACACAAATAAAAAAAAAATTGTATTAACATAAGTATTTCGGCTCAACACAGGCCATGCTTGAAGAGCCGTAATACATATCGCTCGCTCCTTTCAAGAACGTCATAAATAAAAAATCGTCAATTTTCAGCTGTGCATGTTTTCGGAATGCCCATAAAATGTACTATATCCCATCAAAAGAGGAATATTTTTAACTTAATATTTACCCGCTACAGGGCAGAAAGTGTTGTTTTTGCATTTTGAAGAAAAGGTATTGTTTAATTATTTTTTTTAATATACTTAATATTTTTCAAATGTAGAAAAAAACTTTCAGGTTTTACCTTAAAAGATTTGTTGCACAGTAAAAAGTTCAATAAGTGACTTGATATTTATTTTTAATACATTGTATTATATTTTTCAACTTTGAAAACGTTCTCCTGAAAAATCAGTTTTTTTTTATTTATGACGTTCTTGAAAGGAGTGAGCAATATGGTAAAAAAATGAGTGTATCTATGAAATATATTTTTTTTTAATATATAATTTTTTAAATGTTAAAAAAATATGTTACTATTGTATAATATGGCAAACATGCACCTCTGAAATTTCTTAATTTGGTAGGTGTACCTTGAATAGAAAAAGTTTGCGGAACACTGCTGTAGATACATCCTTTACGCTTAGTACACCCAAACACACAGCTTTACAAGAAATATCATACTCCCACGGTATTTATATCATAAACACTTGGGTAATTTTATTTTTAGAGAATTTTTCCTTCAGCGAGTTTTTAAAAAGGAAAAAGATTAGTCGTTATTTCCGTTCTTCGCTTGTATCCTTTGCTCAGCGAGCGCTTCGAAATGTCTTATATTATTACGAATGAAAATATCTCTAGCTGAGTAATTCTGCAGTGGCGTACTAAACTTTGCCTCCGGGTTATTCCTTTAAACTACATATATTTCGACGGCTCCTACGTAAAGTACTCTATCTGCAAATCCGTTACTTTACAAGAGAGAGCATAGAAGATTTTTTCAACGTATTCTTTTTTTATTAATAAACGGTTTTATCGAAATTCTAAGCTACTATATTTTTCATTAAAAAATACGATAAAATAATGTATTAAATCGTTTTAAAACTTTATGCTTTGCCAAAACTAAATAGTTAGCGTTTTAGGAGTTCAGTTCATTTCGAAAATTTGATATACATACGCCTGCTAACTTAGCGTAATTTATTTTATGTATTTTTTTGTTTGTTTATATTTGTAGATAACGGTCAGTTGATAACATACACCAAATATCTCAAAATTGACAAATATGTAGTTAGAGCACTTTACGTAGGGCACGTCGATTATATAACAATTTTTATTCATGCCCTGAGGATAGCAAATAACACGATGTCAGAATGTGCATGTTGCGAGGAAAACCCTTGTACCCTCGAGAATTCAAAAAAGGATAAACTATGTTACGTTAGTTTTTCAGCAAAGGATAAAAAGTTTATTCTATGCATTTTTGCGCTTTTACAAAAAAGCGTGATGGTTTTTAGTTAGCTGAACTAACTAAAAACCATGACGCTTCTTCACCGCAGGGGTAGGCAGAGAGAATAGAACGCTATACCACTCTGTTTTTGGAAACAATCTTCCTAATTCATGCATTTCTTCATACATATCCTTCGATTATTTCGACTCCTGACCTGACCACGTTCTAGTATTTGAAATACCGAATGCCGAATTTATTAGGTTTTCTTCTGCTCCTATTTCAATTTTTTTTACTGTTCATCCCTCTCTTATTTGTTCAACATTTCTAACCATATCAACTCACCTTTCTTTATTTTATCGGTAATGCTTTAAATCAGGCACTCGCCAAATGAATTTGTCATAGCGTTCTTTCTTCACTCATTCGTTCCACATTTCTAAATCATTTTAATATTGATCTTTCATAATTTTATCAATATTGCTTATCTCAGCTTTGCATTCCTTCCTTATACCACCGTTCGAATATCTTTCAAACATCGTTTTACTGCACATTCATCTGAGAGATCACATTTCGACTGCATGCATGTCTATTTTCTATACCCGTTTATTATTTTTTATTAAAAAATTACTTTGTGTTCAGTTAGGCTCGGTTAGGTTTTGATAGTCGTTAGGTTAGGTTTGGTTTGTGGTAGGCGATTTTGGCTTGTGTTAGTTTTATTATTTTTTTATAAAATCTTTCTTTATCATTATATGTTTTTTCTTGTTTATTTTTATCTATTGTTCTGACTATATTTTCAAATATTTTTTTATAATTAGTACCTTTTCCACTTTTCCAATTTTTTGTTGTTTTTTTCTATTTTATTATTTTGGTGTGTATCTTGTTAGCTTTAAATAACTGTAGTAAGGAGTAATGGAAATTGCTCATATGGAATATTATATATGTTACTCTAGGATATGTAATTTATAAAATAAATAAATATACAACTACCATCATGCCGTTTCCTAGCAGGGGTAGGCAGAGAGGATGGAACGCCACACTCTTCTGTCCTCCTGACATACATTCATAGCTTCTTTCACATTCATGCGATAAAAAATCAATATAGACCGTGTTATTTTTACACCGTATCACAGACAATACGTGACCATCATAATCATTTTGTCCTCCCTAGCAGGGTCAAAAGTTCGCGTTAAAATATTAACGGCGTGGTAACGTAATACCGTAATAAGTCATGTAACGAAAAACGTAATTTGCGACGGGTGAATTTATACCCCGTCGCTCGCAATTATGAGGGAAGGTGTCAGCAACCAGAGCGGTGTCCTCTTGGCGCCACACAATATCCGAATAAATCTTGGGGGATGATTGATATGAGGGGTTGGGGATGTAAACAGCTGTAGTGAGGAAGAGAAAACCTTTGGAAAATCACCTTTCGGGCTAAGGAAAATTTCCTGGAAAATAACTTATTTACTTAGTATTTTTTAACATCTCATAAAAAAATATGAATAATATGAATGACAATATGAAAATAACTACTGTTATTGGAGATAAAGATTTTTTAACAAGTATTTGGACACACTCAAAATGTTGTAAACCTACATATTTACTAACTAACCAATATGTCCGCCTCCAACATGTAATGGTCAGCACGCTCGGCTACCGTAATGGAGGTTCCGGATTCGATTCCCAGGGGGGAGGTCAAATAAATATACGAGATTTTTTTCACTCTAATATATGTATATTCAATATAACTCTGGACTTGTACTTAAAGCGGAGGGCTAATCACCTTTTCTCCGTGTGTTAACAACGATCAAGATAAAATTAATTGATGTTTATTCGCACCCGATGATGCATAGGGCACTGTATCATTTAAAAGTAGAGTTATCATGATCTTTATTTAACACATGAAGGAAAGTTATATAAGTTATACATGTTATATATAGGTATCAGTTCAGGGTAATATTGAATAAACATAAAAGTGAAAAAATCACTTTAATTTATTTGCTCCTCCCTGAAAAAACCCGGGACGTCCAGTACGGTAGCCAAGCGTGCTATATTGAAAGCTGTCCCACCGCATGCCCAGATCTGATACAGAAGCATCTAGGATTCGTGACAGATCTGCTCTTGCTTAGCAATTTTTTTGAAACTAAGTTGAAAAATTTATTGAAAATATGAAACAATATAAAATTGTATCCCAATTTTACTGTGAATTTACATTTAAAAGCTTTCAATATACCTGTCACTGCCAATCTAAATAAATACAATATTGTAAGTCCGTCACCAAATTTGCCGAGCGTGCTGACCATTACACTGCGGAGGCGGACACTCTTTAAGTTTATTAAGTTATTTAATTTATCCGTACAAAATACCAGCCCCACGCTGGGCGCCATTTGTACCTATAAAGGTATGCCTAACAACTCTAGAGGGTAGGTTAGGCTCTCTTCTCGCTACAACGGATTGTTGGCTCTGACATCCAATAATGATTTGCTCCACCCTTACCTCCCTCCACCCTTCCCATCCTCCACCCTTACCTCCCTCCGCCCGTCCCTCCCTCCACCGGCCCACCCCTACAGCCCTACCACAACCGGCGCCCGGGTGGGGTGGCCTAACAACCTGCCGCATACAACGATCTCGCTTCAGCGTTAATCTTTCTTATTACGAAGATAACGGACTGTTTGTATTAAATTATTCAATCAGTTCAACGTTTATTACGTAATTTAAAATAATGGTTAATTTTTTGGTATGGTAATATAACACTCTCCTTATCATTCATTGTTCATTTTGTGTAATTACACTTAAAAATACTTCTTCACGACCACCAGTTTCGGAATACCCATTCCATCATCAGGTCAACTGTAGACGCAACAGAGTTTACAGTTGACCTGATGATTAAATGGTTATTCCGAAATCAGCGGTCCTGGAACCTCATCGAAATTTCAGTGAGGGCACATTACTGTAATTTGTAATTTTGTGTACCTTAAATAATTTTAAGGAATAAAATTAAATAAAAATATTTTTCTAAATTATTGCTAGTTACAAGCAGAAAAAGCACGTTACATAATCTTACTAACTAACCATTACGCCGCTTCTCAGCTGGGGTAGGCAGAGAGAGTAGAACGCCACAAAAATATGTCTTTACAAAAATTATTCGCCTCTTCCACATTCATCCATCTCATACACACCCGCCGATTATTACGACTCCTGATCATTTTCAAGTGTTTGAAATACTTGATCATGCCAAGTTTCCTCGATCTTCCTCTGCTTCCATTACCAACCAAATTCACCTGATAAATTTGTTTTGTTATTCTTTCTTAACTTTTTCTATTCATATCGTTAATTTAAATAAAAAGTACAAAAAACAAATTAAACAACCCTTGAAACGTGAAAGAGAATGGACGAGCGGTCTGTAAGGTCTCTTTAATTAACTCGAGGGAGTGCGTGTAATTACGACTATGTCCGCCCAAGGGTGAGAATGCTGGGCCATATTTACATAGAGCCAGTAACTGACTCCAAACACAAGGTAAGTTAAGTAAGTCAATGATGACACATGTTAATTTTTGACCTATCCCCGCTCTTTGATTGGCTGATATGGGTCAGAATGCAAATTTCATGAATATAGCAGAATTTAAAATACAACGCTGTTTTTAAATATTTTTTAGCAGGGTTTTCAAGTAAATAAATATTTTAAACAATAAAACCCACAATTGGCATTCCGATAGAGTATTTATTTTAAAATCTTATAAAATAGGATCTGGCGGGTTTTGAAAGTAGGCGACACGTATATTGCATATAACATATCCATGAACTCTTCTAATACCAAATAGGAAAAATTTTCAACAAATAATTGACTCGCATCAAACTTTGTCATTTTCGAAAATAAATTTTTCGTTACATACTATAACAGCATTCAATTCAATTCAATTCAATTTATCCAATAATTAATATATACATTAAACTAACATGTAAGGCGTATACATTAAAAAAAACTAATTAAAAAGTAAGCAAGAAGACTCTTGTTAAATGTGTAGAAGAATCCCGATTCGGAAAACTCCTTCAGACACATGGAACAGATCAATATCCAATGTGATATTGTTCAACATAGCGGTAGCTCTTTCTACAGGCATAACCATCGGCAGGTTGGTCCTGTGTATAGGAATGTGAAACAATCTATGCCGACGCTGTCTTAGGTAACTATCGGGAACATACAGACCAATGCTCCGGATAATTTCAGGATTATCGATCATACCGCGCAACAATCGAAAAAAATGCGTAATCAAATACACATTCCTTCTAGTCTCTAAACTATTGTAGCCAAGCATACCCTGGAGAAACTCAGTCGGGTAGAGCCAAGGATAATAGCCGTACTCTCTCATGTAGAGATACCTCAAAAACTTATTTTGGACTTTCTCTACCATAAGAGAGTACTTAAGCTCGCGAGGCCCCCAAAATCATCGAGTCACTCTCGAGTCTACTTCGCACCAAGGAGTTATAAAGAGTTCTCAGCACGCGGGTATTTTCGAAAACCCCGGCAGTACGCAGAACAAAGAACAAAATGATGCATATAAGCATCATTAAATTAAAACCTCAACAGATGACTTCGTGTAAACAGTATTAGCCAGTTCCCGGCGCCAGTACTGGCGTCAGTAGCTGTCTCGATGTAAGCCCGCCTTTACTACATTTTTATGTACAGATTCTCCTGTCGCTGGGAGGCAGCGATGCCAAAATAGAGCAGTGTTCTCCCGTTACGGTGATAGAGGCTTGGTCGTCTGCCAAGGCCGACTGTAAATATGACAACAATGTATTCCTACAGCCGGCATTGTGCCCCGAAATATCCTATTCTTGGATCCATTTGCCGTATGTCATTACGGGGTACTTTGTATGCAAACTATTCAATACAAATATACAAACATAATAGTACATGATAACGTAATCACATATAGTCGCGATACACATGTGTTTTGATCGATAGACATTTCTAAGGATTCGCTTAGTAAAATGGTTTCACAATATTTTTAAAGTATTCTAATTTTTTTATACGAATTTCAGATTGAATGGGGAAAAACAAAAAGTTTTTAATATTATTTACTAAAAAATAAATATAATAATTTACCCATTCCTTTATTTTACTTTCGGTCCATACTTAAGTCATAAATATTATTGTGTAAATGTACAACTGTTTTTTTTTCATAATCAAATATTTTAATAGATTTATATTATCCACTGACACTTCGTGATGGAATTGCATTTTTAATTTATTATTAGATTAAAACCAATATTTTTAGCTTTTCCACTTTTTTATTTGACCAGCGACCGGGTTTCGTCGTTACCGACATCATCAGACTGGTTCAATTGAATTGGAATTGGTAAACTTGTGCTCTACTTGTCAAATATTTTTTTGACAAGTAGAGCACAAGTTTACCAATATCAGTTGATGCGATGTCATAAAATGCCACGACTTGCGTTCGATACAGAAGGCACTGTCTCTTATATCGTAAATACATATGTTTAGTTTGTATATCTCGATATCTTAAAACGCACACATGTTTAGTTTGTATATTTGTGGATATCTTTACGATCTTTATGAATTTTTACACGGAAATGAAAGAGAAGCAAATAAAGAAAGTACTGGATGGATGATAAAAAAAAGTTCCATGCGAATAACCTCAATTTTACGACGCTGTTTTATGAATGAAGACCATGAGAATATTGTATCTTTTTTATTATTATTAACAAAATAGATATATTACTTGATATAAAATATTGCATTCGTTATTCCAATTCATCTTTACTATTATATTTGTTTTTTACTCACACACACATTTTATGTATATACATGTATATATATATATATATATATATATATATATATATATATATATTATATATATATATATATATATATATATATATATATATATATAAATATATATATATATATATATATATATATATATATATATATATATATATATATATATATAAATATATATATATATGTATATATATATATATATATATATATATACATATATATATATATATATATATATATATATATATATAAATATATATATATATATATATATAAAAATTCGGAAAGAATGCAAGGCTTAGATTAGATAAAGAAAGGTGTGTTTAGATAGTTTGGATATGTGGAACGAATGAGTGAGAAAAGAACAGTAAAACGAAGTTATTTGGCAGATGAAGACCGCGGAAAACTTGGCATCATCAAGTATTTCAAATACTTGAAAGTGGTAAGGTCGAAATCGGAATAAGCAGCATATGAGGAAATGCATGCATATGGAAGAGGCGAAGATAATTTGCAAAGACAGATTAAGGATTTCTTTTCTCTCTGCCTACCCTTGAGGGGAAGCGGCGCGATGTTTAGTTATTATGTTGGCTATTTTAAGTTAAGACGATGAAATTGAGAAAGGTGTAATGATGGTTTGGGCATGTGAGTCGAATGAGCAAAGAAAGAACAGAATTATGAGGCAAATGTGGTTGGTAATAGTATCAGATGAAGACGAAAAAAACTTGGCTTGATCAAGTATGTTAAATACTTGAAAGCGGTCACCTCAGGAGTCGGAATAATCGGCGGGCATGCAAGAATGTGGAAGAAGAGAATAATTTTTCAAGGACAGAGTGGTGTGACATTCTATTCTCTCTGCTTACCCCTACTGCGAAACGGCGTTATGGTTTGTTTTTTTAGTTAGTTACAAACATGTTTATTTGATATACGCACACATACTAGTAAAAACAGAAACAGACCTGAAAACATAATTTATATTTTCAACACAAAACATGAAAATAAAACAAAAGTTTTTATTTTCACATTTTGTATGAAAACTTCTGTATATTAATGTAAACACTAGTCGTGGTTACATTAATAAACTCAAAAAAGTGGTCTTATACAAGTGTTTCATTATTTTTATACTTAAATTACTATAATATATTGTAGTCATACAAGAGAAAGTGACCAAGTGCATTTTTTACAAAAACGTGATCATTGAATATTTGATATCTTACCAGCTTAATATTGCCCTGAAAAAATCCCAAAGCGATTTTAAACTTGGAAGTATAATATATTGACTTGATAAAAATGACTAACTGAATTGATGTTTATTTTTTGCCAACAAAAGTGAATTGAATGGCTTTCTGAACATTTTACGTTTTGTCAGTAGGTCACTTTCTCCTGTACGTATAAAAAATTAATAAACTTATTACCATGGACGACTGAATCCTAGCTATGTGAGGGCCCGCTCTATGATTACCTTAATAAATAAATTATGATAATTTTTATAAAAACAGAACGAAATTAAAATTACAAACGTACAATGTTTTCCCCGTGGGAGTTTAGTGCTTTCGTTACGAAAAACAGATATCAACTTTCAAATTCAGCTTTGGCAATTTTTTGTTACATTTCGCATTTTTACAGCGACACCATTTAATATTTATGAACGCGAAAACGATGAATTAATACGGATCATTATTTCTGTTTGTTGTACTACATTTCTGAAGTCTTCAACGCTGAAATATTGAATTTTTATTTGAAAAAATCAGTAATATAATGATGTTTATATATTATAGGTGTCTTAACATTAAATGAGGAATCTTTGTTTTTTTGGATAAAATTATTTTTGTTGTTCTGTACAAGTCTTCAACACTGAAATATTGTTATGTTTTACCAAAAATCTAGAATATGATGATATTAATACAATATATTATAGGTGTCTAAATTTGAAACGAGGCATTTATTGTTTTTTTCTTTAAATATACGAATAACGTTGGAAGTATATGAAGTGATTACATTTGTTTGTTGAACTATATTTCTGAAGCCTTCAACTTTATATGTTATTTTATTAAAATTAAACACTCGAATAAACCACTTTTTTCACTTGTTTCAAAATACGTCACCATTATTATCAATGTTTCTTTGACAAAAAATGTTGTTCCTTAACCCCCCTCCCTATATTTATTAACCTATATACTTATACACCTAAATATATTTTTATTCGTTAGTTTTAATTTGTACCAGAAGATGAAAACAACTGTCGTTTTCGAAACTAGTCGTAAATAAAAATAAAACTCGATAAAGTGGTATATTCAAGTGTTTAATTTAAATAAAATAATCATGTCATTCCACAAAGTTAATGCCGAATCAATAAATTATATTGAAATATGTTAATCATAAAAATGTAATTGTATGATATTTATATTTTAAAGGTGAAATTTATAAATTAACTTGAAAAGAGGAATCTATCGTTCTTTTTAAATAAAGGAATGAAGATGGAAATTTTTATATTGATATAAAATCGGTAGGGCGAATAATACAGTGTCAGATAGATACGTTCATTTAAGTGTCCGTCGGCCAAATGTCCATCGGCAAAAATTCCGTCGGCCAAATGTCCCCAGGCCAAATGTCCATCGGATAAATGTCCGTAGGCCAAATGTCCGTCGGCCAAATGTCCGTCGATCAAGTGACCGTCTGTTTGGCCAAGGGTCTCCTTGGCCAAATGTCCGTCGACGACATCGTCGTACTACCTTTAATATTTCACCACCTTTATGGCTCGCAGCATCGGCAGATTTCACAATACAAAATACATAGTGTGTAGAGCAGAAATTTAGAAGATCGATCATTAAGAAATATTCCATCCTTTGTTCCTAACGAGCTATTCAATTTCAGCGGGATACGTAAAACTTGGGGAATGTCAGGCACTCCGTAACTCGGGAAGTACCTACTCGTTTCGCGTTCTAGTTTCCCCAACCCCTTCAGCTCAAGTTTACTTAAGGTTAAACTTTTCAACAATAATATATACTTTGTATGATTATACAATATTGTAACTTGTCTGCTGTGAAGAAAGAATGTAAAGAACATGGACTGCAATCATATTAACCAAATCCATTAAAAAAATATCGGTAAGCTTAACTTTTCCATCGGTAAGATTAACTTTCACATCGGTAAGATTAACTTTTCCATCGGTAATCTTAACTTTTACATCGGTAAGTTTAACTTTGACAAGGGAATCATACACGTTAGCTGCGCCTTTACCATTGCTGCTATTATTTTTTCCTATCTAGCGTTCTCTTAGTGTTATTAAGAATAAATATTTATCGTTTATTCTTATTTTATGTATGTTACATTAAAGTAATTAATACATTCAAATAAAGTATTAGTCTCATACTAAAATAAAAAATATCTACATAGTACGGCTGTCCAAACTCAAAACACAGTAAGGGATTTTTTTTGTACTACGTGTTTTTTGCATTTTTGGACTAAGTAGATTCTACTTAGTCCAAAAATGCAAAAAAAAACGTACTGCAGAAAAAATGTCCCTTGCTGTGTTTTAAGTTTGGACAGCCGAGTATGTATAAGTAACAAATTCAATACTCATCCACATAAATACAAACATATTCATGCATATATGTACTCAACACATACACATTATACATAAATATACACATACACGCTTGCATATAGGGATACATTCAAGTGGGCATAACCGAAGTTATTACAGTAAATTATTAAATACCTTCTCCTTTTCCAAAATAAAATTTAGAAATGACTTCAATAAGTATGTATTGCTACTGCATTTTAGTTTGAAATTTCAAAATTCGGCATTTTCCCAGTAAATACCACTTTATTAGTGATATTTACTAATTACCGTGACTGACTTTCCATAAAGTGACTGCCAAATCAATAATGAAATGTTTCTTATGGTCGTCCATGAATATAAATAAATTTTCTGTAATCTTAGATGTATCACTGCATTTTAGTTGATAATAAGACATTTAAAATTGCTATTCCATCGGTTAATACCACTTTATTAGTGATATTTACCAATTACCGTGATAAATAAGCCAATGAATACTGTAATATTGAGGTAACGTTAACATTTTATTCTCCATATGACGTAACAATGTCTGAGGGAAATTTCTTTAGCGATGTTAATGCCACGATTACATACACACAATGCAGCGTCAATAGATGATTTCGACCTGTCTCTTTCTTACCCGCTTGGTTAGTTAATAGAAGAAAGAGACAAGGCAGAGACCGAAAGCCTGATAAGGGCGAATTGATCGACGCTTCTGTCTCCCGGACGCGACGATCTCAATGGAAATCTGGCGGCGAAAATCACAAGACCGCGGTTTTGTGTTTTTTCTCGATGATGTAATTAGGATTGCTCGCGTATTAATTATTCGAGCATTCTGTAATGTGAAGAGGGCAGACTGTAGGGGGTGGTGACGTCACTGGACAAGAGTTAGTCTTTCGCGGTAGAACAAGGTAACTCAAAAATAAAAATAAATAATAAAATTAAAATAAATATAATCTGAAATCTGAAACTATGTTTGGTCAGTACTTCTATACGGAGATGAATCGTAGACCCTCAAGAATGAACAGATGAGAGGCATTCAAAATGTGACTATGCATTCCATGGACCAATATGGTCAGCAATGCAAATATGCTCTAATGAGCAAGAGAAGAAAGACAGTTGCTGACTGATATCAAGGTCCGGAAGGTGTCCTATCTGTGGCATGTGCTGAGAGGAGAGAAGTACGAGCTATTGCCCTAATCAAAAAAGGCAAAATAAAGGGTCGACGAGGTGCGGGCAGAAGACATATCTCCTGGCTCCGGAATATACGAGATTGGACGGGAATCAGGACCACCCAGACGCTGTTCAGAGCTGCCTAAGACAAGGACAATTACTCTCAAGTGATAAGTTGTCCTAAGCAGACCGATATTTGTAAAAAATGGTATCAAGTTGTGACAGAATGACCTCAAACTGGTCAACGTGGTAAGTGTCGCGAAATCTGAGTCAGAATCTCTGACTCAGATTTCGCGACACTAACCACGAGACCACATCCTTATTTTAGCGATCTAATCTAGTTTACATATCAGATCAAATCAATGGTAATAACACCTAACACAACTGCTGAAAAACGAATGCAAACACAGATACAACAGTTAGCTAGGAGTGTGACTATACATTCAACATCAAAATATAAAGATTTTTTTGCTATGATAACTAATCTCAGTAGTGTAATGGTCAGCACAGCTTCCGCTCTTGAGGTCCCGGGTTTGATTTCCAGGGGGAAGATCGAATAAATATAAATGAGTTTTTTCACTCTAGTATTTATTCAATATTACCCTGGACTGGCAACTGAAGCGGAAGGCTAATCACCTTTACTTCATGTGTGAATGATCAAGATAACACTGCGTTTATATGATGATTTGAAGTGGAGGGCTGATCACCTTTCCCTTATGTGTAATCGATCGAGATAACACTGCGTTTATATGAAGCAGTGCCCTATGCACCATTGGGGTGCGGTAAGGGTTTTATTATTATTATTTATTATATGATGCAGTGCCCCATGTCACCATAGGGGTACAGATGAGGGTTTGAATGAAAATTTATAATGATAAAGAACAAACCGAGTTAGCATGTTTGTCCTCGTAGCAGTAAAGATGACGCCATAGAATGTCAAAGAAACTCGAAAATGTTATTATCCTGGTTAGTATAAGTTAATCTAATGGTTCTCATGAAAAACAACAAGAAAAACAAAGAACCCAACTATATAACCAAGTAACGTTGTATAAACTTTTATACAAAATAATTTATTTATAATATTTTGTACAGCGAAGCATTTTCTTTTTGTTTTTGTATAAGTTAATTGAGCTTTTATATTATTATATGGTACAAGTCTACATATTAACGAAGTTGGATTTCCTCGAGCTCTTTTCATAAATTTCTAATGACACCGGTATACACATACATTTGTCTGCCTCTGTGGTGTAATGGTCAGCGTGTTTAGCTACCGTGCTGAAGGTCCCGGGTTCGATTCCCAGGGGGGGAGGTGAAAATAAATACTAGTGATTTAACACCGTAATATTTATTTAATATTACCCTGGACTGGTTCCTGAAGCGCAAGAGTGATCACCTTGCCTTCATGTAAGTAATGATCAAAATAACACTGCGTCAATTTGATGCAGTTCCCTATGCACCATTAAGTGCAGATAAGGGTTATAAATTAAAAAATATATACGTAAAGATAAATTGGAAATTAATATTAATTGATATATCAATATAGATATATTTTTTAAAGGAATAACCCGCAAAACCTCTATTAGAGTCTAGTCTGCAGGTAGGATAGTAAGGATAGGGAAGGTAAATGTGAAAAATACATACATACACCCAGGCCAATTGAAAATAAATCTTTCTTGAATTTATTTTGGACTTGGCGGGAATCGAACCTGCGACGCCAGTTTCGCAGTCAAAATTCCACCCAACTGCGCTACGGCGCCTGTCAGATGATGAAGAATATAGAAGTATGGGTATTATAGGACTTTCGATCTAATTTAGGCTTGTTTAAGTGATCACTTTTTAACAATATTCACCATTTTACACATGATTGACAACCTCACTTAAAAAAATAAAACCTATGGAATTAAAAAAAATAAAAAAATAAAAAAGCTATGGTAGTGACATGAATAATAAACATGTTTTTTCATATGTGAGTTCTCGGCAGCATCTATGGTCGAATTGACCCTATGAAAATATACGAATATGTAAGATTCTATCCGAATTATTTTACGTACTGCAAGACGCCTGAAAAAATCATTTAAATTTTTTATGAAACTAAATAGTCAATTTTACAATTTAAAAAAACTTTAGTGTCGGGATGTGGTATCGTGGTAAGTGTCGAATCAGAGTTTTTCAGTTAGAACCCACTCTACCACAATTTGATACTATTTACAGGGTTTTTTTTTTAATAAAAAGGGTCTCGGAACTCACATCATGTCAAGCTTTTTACTAAAACAATGTATATATTCAAATCTCATTTTATTATTCAATACAATTTATCATTTTGCAGGTTACACAAATTGTTATTACGTAAGCTCAAAACATTTATACGTCTAATTGATTTAAAAAATTATATTATCCATGAAAAAAAGTGCCGCAACGCCGTCCCACCGCGTTACATGTAAAAAAACCCTGCCTCTTTCTAATAATGAGTCGCTTAGGCTCACAGAAAAATTATGAAATTGAAGTATATTTGTAAATAATAAATAAAAAAAAAAAAAAACAATTTTTTCTTTCTAAAAAAAACATAATTTGACCAGCTATATTATAAAAACACTCTCCTTACCATCCATTGTTTACTTTGCGTAATACCACTTTTTTTAAAACACTTATTTGTGACTACAGACAAAGGAAGACCGAGAAAAACATGGCACGATCAGGAATGCCAAATACTTGAAAGTGGTCAGGTTAGGAGTCGTAACAATCGGCGGGTATGTATGAGGAGATGCATGAACGTGGAAGAGGCGAAGAATGTTTGCAAGGACAGAGTGGTGTGGCGCTCTATTATCTCTGCCTACCCCTGCGGGGAAGCGGCGTGATGGTTAGTAAGTTAGTTAGTTAGTCTTATTTGTGACTACCGGTTTCGGAAAATCCATGTAAGTCAAAAATTTACATTTACAAAAATGCAAAGTTCTCCGCTTAACATTTCTGTTTAAAAGATTTGTCTATCTTTATATAAAATATTATGAAATAGATTCCCATTTTTTTAGAAAATTACTCAGTATTAAAAAAACACAATACACAAACCGATAATGACGTCATCTTAATTTTTTACCTATCCCCGCTCTCTGATTGGCCGATATGGGTCAGAAGGCAAGTTCCATTAATATGGCGGAATTTGAAATACAACGCATTTTTTAAGTATTTTTAGCAGGGTATTCAAGTATGTAATTATTTTAAACAATAAAACCCACAATTGGCATTCCGATAGAGTATATATTTTAAAATCTTAAAAAATTAGATCTGGCGGATTTTAAAAGTAGGCGACACATTTGACTTTTGAATATCGTTGGGACAGGTAGTCAATATTTACCTGTTTGAAGCAATAAGTTGATGTTTTATGACTGTAATTCTTATTCTCAGCAACGCATAGTGTAGAGTGAAGATTTATTATACAATATATGTACTTATTCTCGAACCACGTCCGGTCAAAATATCAGAATATAGAGAGTCCATAATTACGCACTTACCTGAAACAAAGAAAAAAACAAGGTTAATAATAAAGTAGCCAAGAGGTCGCAGACGCCGAGTCTAAAATCATTATAAGGGATGAAAACCATGGACGCGTGGAGCAAATGGATAACGATAGAATGACTAATAAAGTATAAGTGGCGAATGTGAGCAAAAGACTTGCCACAACCAGATCAATCAAAACCTCAAATCTGGTGGTATCAAAAGTCCGCGTAATCGGAGGGCATGTATGACTAGGTGTATGGATGTGAAAGAATCGAGGAGTGTATGTCAGGGCTGAAGAGTGTGGCGTTCCATTATCTCTGCATACCCCTGCGGAAACGGCGGAATGGTAGTAATAGTAGTAGTATGAAAAGCAACAAATAAGAATAACAATTTATAGTCAACATAAATACATTTTTAGTAAACAAAACATTTATTTTTATATTCTTTCAGACTTTTTTTATTTTTCATACATTCAGGCATCTCATCATACATTTTCAAACCCTTATATCAGTAAATATCAAACAATTTTGCGACTCGTTTTTATTCAACAATAGCAGTCTTATTTTATCCTTATTTCTAGTAATATATTCATGACAATTTTTGTTTAAAACTATTTTATCCTTAAAATATTTTGGTAATTTATTTACAACATTTTGAGTGTGTCCAAATACTTGCTCACAAAATCTGGATTATCTCCAATTACAGGAGTAATTTTCATAATATTTTTTGACATCTCATCAAAGATGAAGAAGAATATGGAAGTCTGGGCATTTACGGGGCTGACGACCGTCATAGGCTGCTTTAAGTGATCACTTTACACACGTGTAACATTCAACAATTCTACCCATTATCGACAACCACACTATTCAAATTCTTGGAAGTACCATATATATGAACCAATTTAGAAACCTTGTTCTTGAATCACTAGAAATTCACTAGAGACATATAGAGACATATATTGGTGATGTGTAAAGAAGCTTTTATTAAGCAATAAGATAATGGGTAGAATTGGTGAATGTTACACGTCTGTAAAGTGATCACTTAAACCAGCCTATGACGGTCGTCAGCCCTGTAAATGTCCAGACTTCCATATTCTTCTTCATCTTTGATGAAATGTCAAAAAATAATTTGGTAATTTATCGTTAAAAAATGTATGTATAAAGATTAGCATATTCAATTTAAGTATTTTTTTATAGATAACCAGTTTAGTTCTTCTCTCATTTTTTCTATATTATTATATCAATTTTTTTAAGAACTATTCTCATAGCTTTATTTTGTGTAATTTCTAATGTATTTAATTTCCTTCATTTAATATATATGCAAAAGTAGTCTTAAAAATATGTTTTTATTTTTACGTGGATCACAATAGTTAATATATTAGAAGATGATTACGATATAATTACTCAACGCTTGTAATTACATTAATTTAAGGGAATTTACCCGTTAATTTTCAAGTAAAGTGGTATTTAGCTCCGCAAATCGATAACCATTAAGTAAATTTCCATACAAGTACCATATCGCTCACTCCTTTCAAGAACGTCATAAATCAAAAAACTTGATTTTTCAGGAGAACGTTTTTAAAGTTTAAAAATATAATACAATGTATTAAAAATAAATATCAAGCCACTTATTGAAGTTTTTACTGTGCAACAGATCTTTTAAGGTAAAACCTGAAGGTTTTTTCTCCATTTGAAAAATATTCAGTATATTAAAAAAAATAATAACACTACCTTTTCTTCAAAATGCAAAAACAATACTTTCTGCCCTGTAACGGGTAAATATTTAGTTAAAAATATGCCGCTTTTCCTGGGATAAAGTACATTTTCTGGGCATTCCGAAAACATGCACAACTGAAAATTGACGATATTTGATTTATGACGTTCTTGAAAGGAGTGAGCGATATATCGTAACATGTACTTACATTACTGGCTAAGAACTATAATGGCTTATCTCAGGTTTGCATAAAAGCATGTTGGATTTATTTTAATTGTGTTTTTCTCCTTATGTAACCGAATATCCTCTCCTTTCCTTCTCCTTCCTGCAAAATCTATTTTTTATACCATACCCTTTTTTATCTCTGAATGTTTTTAATAGTTATTATAACATAAATGTGGAATTGTTTATTTGGCTTTATTTTTATTAATTTAACTATTTTTGTTAATTTAATGTTATGTTTATTATTGTTAATTTAATTTTTGTTTATGATATATAAACATATATTTATATATATATATATATATATATATATATATATATATATATATATATATATATATATATATATATATATATATATATATATATATATATATATATATATATATATATATATTTAAACAACTTGTTTTTTTGTTCAAAATCTAAAATCTAAAGATATTCATCGACTGGTTTAAAATTGGTACTCGAATAGTAGGTACATTCGAATACTTGCTTATTTGTTATATCAGTTTGAATAAAATTCATAATAACACTCGTGACAGTGAAAAACATATCTTGAAAAATTAAACTTATGACAGCATGGCAGCACCATCTGTTGAATGTGACAATTTTTAAACGTTGCTCATGAAGGATAACGTGATTCATGACACTGCTGTTACTAAGCATACTTATTGTTTTCGATTGAATTGTTGTTTCATAGTTTTTTTTTAAATTATTTTTAATGCTTTAACACCATTGCGTGGCCAAATACATCTCACATTGAATTAATTATTTGTGTTTTTCTTTGTTATAGGTAAGTGGCTCATTAGGACTCCATTGGAATCTTCCGTGGTAAAAAAGTGGTAAAAAACATTTTTTTATTTATAATTTAATCATGTCTTGTCAAGTGAATGCCGAAACAATAAATGACATTATTCAAATCCTTATCCGCACCCCAATCGTGCAAAGGGCACTGCATCATATAAACGCAGAGTTACCTTGATCGTACCATCGTGTCATCTTTGTGATAATAATCGTCGGTATATATGAGGAGAAACATGAATGTAGAAGAGGCGAAGAGTGTTTGCAAAGACAGAGTGGTGTGGCGTTTGATTATCTCTTCCTACCCCTGCGGGGAAGCGGCGTGATGGTTAGTAAGTAAGTTAGTTAGTATCTTGATCGTTTACACATAAAGGAAGGGCAAGCCCTCCGCTTCAGATATCAGTCCAGGGTAATATTGAATAAATATTAGAGTGAAAAATGTATACATTGTATATGTACATTTATTTAAAAGAACAATTATAAACATGTTTAAAATAATATATTATTAGATTAAAACCAATATTTTTAGCTTTTCCATTTTTGTTATTTGACCAGCCCTTTTTTTATCTCTGAATGTTTTTAATAGTTATTAAAACATAAATGTGGAATTGTTTAATTGGCTTTATTTTTATTAATTTAACTATTTTTGTTAATTTAATGTAATGTTTATTATTGTTAATTTAACTATTGTTTATTTAAGTATTATTAGCTGGTCAAATAAAAAAATTTAAAAAAAGTGGAAAAGCTAAAAATATTGGTTTTAATCTAATAATAAATTAAAAATGCAATTCCATCACGAAGTGTCAGTGGATAATATAAATCTATTAAAAAATGTTTAATATATTTTTGACACAGACCCACCTTGTGTATCTTGTCGGTGGAGTTCTTTTTACATACATTTTTATTGTTTTTATCCATTTTAACCTAATATACACATAAAAAAGAGAGTAAATAATTAAAAATATTAATTATTTTACAATTTTTATATAATCAACTCTTGATCATTTACCCCATTGCTTTATTTTGCCTTTGTTCCATATTTTATTTTGACCTCTAACCTCCGTCGGCAACTTGCTTCAGTGTTTTTTTTTTTAACAAAGTAATTGAACCTATTGTGGGCTGATATTTATGGAGTTATTTCCTCGTATTATTTTCAACCTAATTAAATATCACCAAAAGATGTCTCTAGTGAAGTTCTAGTGATTCAAGAACAAGGTTTCTAATTGGTTCATATATATAGAGCTTCTAAGAATTTGAGTAGTGTGGTTGTCAGTAATGGGTAGAATTGGTGAATGTTACACGTGTGTAAAGTGATTACTTAAACCAGCCTATGACGGTCGTCAGCCCCGTAAATGCCCAGACTTCCATATTCTTCTTCATCTTTGATGAGATGTCAAAAAATAATATGAAAATAACTCCTGTAATTGGAGATAATCCAGATTTTGTGAACAAGTATTTGGACACACTCAAAATGTTGTAAACCTAATTAAATTTGATAAAGAGAGGTTGCTGCAATAAACTCCAAAGCCCTCGTAGAAAAAAGCGAAGAACCTACGAAAACTTTAACAAAAGCTTCGACAAAAGCATTTTATTTCAAGGCTTTGTGAATTGTTTTTTTTTTATTTTAGCTTTGTTGACAGACAAACAGGGTATGAAAACAAAATTTAAACATAAAATAAATACGTGAGGGTGAAAAATATTACCAACTTAATATTTATTCTATCAGACACTGTATTATTCACCCTACGGATATATCAATATACATTTTAGGTGTCTTAATTAGAGCAAACCATCTTTTGTTTTTATTACGAACGAAATGTATCGGGTTGTGGTCCCGTGGTTAGTGTTGCGGACTCTAAAGTCAGAGTTCCTCGGTTCGAACCCACACTACCGAAATTTGATACCTATTTCTAATAATGAGCTGCTTAGGCTCATAGAAATAGTATGAAATTGAAATATTTAGGTGAATAATAAAAACACGAATATTTCTCTTTTTACTAAAAACAATATAGTCTGAGCTATCCAGGGCCTATGACTTTGCATTTAGCTGAAGTGATTACTCTATGCTCTTATGTAACGTTCACCATTCTGCTTATTTTTGAATATCCATTTTGAATATTTTTGAAAAATGTTTTTATGAACTGTTATACATACAGTGGAACCTCTCATAACGAAGTATTTGGACTCATAAGTACTGTTATACATACAGTGGAACCTCTCATACAGTGGAACCTCTCATAACATAACGGCTGTCCAAACTAAAAACACAGTACGGGACATTTTTTGTAGTACTTTTTTTTTGCATTTTTGGACTAAGTAGAATCTACTTAGTACAAAAATGCAAAACAAAAGTACTGCAAAAAATGTCCCTTAATTGGTTTCAGAATCTTACTCAAACATTTTTAGTTTTCACAAGTAAATTTACTTGTCCCTTCTCTGTAACTCGTTATGCGAAATTTCGCTCGTTAAGGAAGCAACTTTATGATTTTTTTTGTGCGAATTACTCTTTATGAGAGGTGCTCGTTATGAGAGGTTCCACTGTACATATATACAATATACCCATATATATGTATGTTTATATGAGTATATTGTAAGCAAAGATTTTTTTAAAGTGGTATTGGTTTCTGAACGACCCCCTCAATGGTAGGTTGACAAAGAGTGGAATTTATTATAAGAGCGCTTTAGAGGATATGTTGACGTCTTATTACGTATAAGTAAGGTAAAGTGGTCCTTCGGGGAGGCATAAAGAAAGCATATTTCCCCTTCACACGCCGCCACTAGAGCCTCCTTTCCAATCACCGGAATGGTTGTCGGTTCCACCGATTTGACAACGCGAGAGGCATAACAGCCCTAAAAAGTATATTGTCACTCGTAAACATAAAATTACTTTTAAATATTTTTTCAACTTAATATACCATAGTCGTACAGGAGAAAGTGAACAACTAACACAACGTAAAATGTTCAGGAGGGCCATTTAAGTCACTTTTCTTTGGCAAGAAATAAAACATCGATGCAATTAGTCATTTTTAACAAGTCAATATATTATATATACTTCTAAGTTTAAAATCCTTTGGGATTTTTTTCATTGCAATATTAAGCTAGTAAGATATCAAATGACGAATGATCACGTTTTTGTAAAAAAAAATGCACTTGGTCACTTTCTCCTGTATGACTGCGATATGTTTAACTTTATAAAAAATATATAAAAGAACGTATAAAAATGAGAGAAGAACTCAACTGGTTAACTATAAAAAAGAGACTTATATATAAAATGCTTGTCAGTGCATATAATTTTTTAACGATTAATTACTCAAATATTTAAAGGATAACATAATAAACATGTTCATGAAAAAATATATTCGTATACAAGAAATAAGGATAAAATAACACTGCCATTTTTGAAAAATTGAGTACAAAATTGTATAAGGGTTTGAAAATGTAAAATGAGACGCCTGGATGTATGAAGAATGAAAAGAGTCTGAAAGAATTAAAAAAATAAATGTTTTGTTAACTGTCAGATGTACAATAAATATATACATGATGTTAATTAAGTGAACAAAATAGTTTGTAGTAAATATTTTCCGCCTCCGTAGTGTAATGGTCAGCACACTCGGCTACCGTTCTGGAGGTCCCGGGTTCGATTCTCAAGGGGGGTAAAATATTAGTGATTTTTAGTGATTTTAGTGATTAATATTAGTGATTTTTTCACTGTCATATTTATTCAATATTACCCTGGACTGGTACCTGAAGCGGAGGGCTGATCACCTTTCCTTTATGTGTAAACGATCAAGATAACACTGCGTTTACATGACGCAGTGCCCTATGCACCATTGGGGTGCGGATAAGGGTTTTATTATATTATTATATATACGTTATATAACCTTAAAACTTAAGAAATAAAAAAAATAGTAAATAAACATAGACTGTCAAACCAGCTCATGACGGTCGTAAGCCCTGTAAATGGTCAGACTTCCATATTTTTCTTCATCTATGTTAAGATGTCAAAAAATAAAGTATGTATTGATTAAGTTTAAATTTTAACAGACAATACTTTGTGTGTGTGCGTCATTAAAGTCAAACAACTAAATGGAAGTTTTTCCAAGTTGCCTTGAATCGTTCGTATGGGGGTAATTTACGTATACTTCTTTCATCGTGTTTTCACATTCAACGCAGTATTTTTTTGCTATATCAATGTTATCTTTGCTAGAATTGTTCGGTTTGGTGACTCCGCTGAATATTTAAAGTTCAAAGGATAGACATTTAAAGTTTTTTATTGAATCTCCTATTGTCATGGAAAAGCACAATGAAATGTTTCAATTATTGGTAGCTTTAACATACACGAAGAAGAATAAAGAAGTCTAAATAGTAAATAAAATTTATTGGGCAGTAAGTAAATTTGAAATTAATTCAATGGTTTATTAAAGTAACAGTAAAATAGTAAATATACCATGATTAAAGAAAACACTAGTTTTTTACCACTTGAGTTTTATTACAGACTACGTGTTTCAGAAGTCAAACTTCCATCATTCAGGTCTGTATAATAACTAGTTATTATAGTTATTTGTTATTTATAGTTATTATACAGACCTGAATGATGGAAGTTTAACTTCTGAAACATGTAGTCTATAATAAAACTCAAGTGGTAAAAAACAAGTGTTTTCTTTAATCATTGTAACATGTCTTACCACAAAGTTAATGCCGAAACAATGAGTAAATATACAATTTAAAAAAGAAAGTAAGCAATTATTAAATAATAAAAAATAATGTAATAGTTAACTCGTTTGATTACTAGTCGTGTGTAATTAAATGAAACTCAATAAGTGGTATTTTACTAACTAACTAACTAACTACCATCACGCCGCTTCCCCGCAGGGGTAGGCAGGGAGAATAGAACGCCACACTACTCTGTCATTGCAAACACTCTTCGCCTCTTCCACGTTCATGCATCTCCTCATACATACCCGCCGATAATTACGACTCCTAACCTGATGACTTTCAAGTATTTGGCATACCTAATCGTGTCATGTTTTTCTCGGTCTTTTCTCTGCTCCTTTTTCCAATTACATTCGCCTCATAAATTTGTTTTACCGTTCTTTCCTCACTCATTCGTTCTACATATCCAAATCATCTCAACACACCTTTCTTAATTTTATCGATAATGCTTATCTCAGCTTTGCATTTCTTCCTTATTTCACTATTCGAACATCTATCATATATCGTTTTGTCGCACATTCTTCTGAGAGATCGCATTTCGACTGCATTCAGTCTACTTTCATCCTTCTTTTGCCAACTCCATGTTTCACTTCCTATACATTAGAGTTGGTACCAGTAGTGGTATTTTACAAGTGCCTATTTTTTTTAAATAGTGTATATTACTTTGTAAATTTATATTTTACCTTAAAATATGTATGTATATACGAGTACATGGTAAAATGAATTTCTATCTCTAGAATAAATAATCAAACTAGTTTACTGTTACATTATTTTAAATTATTTAATAATTCCTGCCTTACTACTTTTTTATTTTTATTTCAGGCTTACTCTTTTATGGTTAATTTAATTTAATAAACCAGAGAATTAATATCATGTTAAATTTTTACTCAATAAATTTTATTTACTATATAGACTTCTTTATTGATGTGTCGAGTTGTGGTCCCATGGTAAGTGTCGCGGACTCTTGACTCAGAGTTTCTCGGTTCGAACCGAGTCTACCACAATTTGATACCTTTTTCTAATAACGAGCCGCTTAGGCTCACAGGAATATAATGAAATTGAAGTATTTTTGTTAGTAATATAAAACACAAATACTTCTCTTTTTTAAAAGAAACATTCTTCTTCGTGTATTTTAAAGATACCAATAATTGATTTATATTATCCACTGACACTTCGTGGTGGAATTGCATTTTAATATATTATTAGATTAAAACCTATTTTTTTTAGTTTTAGGTAACAAAGAAAACCCGGTCGCTGGTCAAATAAAAATAAAGTGGAAAAGCTAAAAATATTGGTTTTAATCTAATAATATACCAATAATTGAAACATTTCTGTGTGCTTTTCGACGCCAATTGAAGATTCAATGAAAAAACTTTGTCTATGTCTATCTTTAGTGGTATTATACAATGTTTATTTGTTTTTAATATTAAAATATCCATGTTTCATGCCTGCTCTAGTCCAAAGTCTGGAATTCTGGGAGTGGTGTAAGCAAATTGAAAGGGACTGTGGAATACCACACCAAAGTTACCAATTTATGAGAAACATTATTTTATAATATCATACTGCACCACTCAGAGCCGGCTTTCAGCAAATTATTAAACCAAAACCCTACTCCACTGCTCTCTTAGCTCCAAATTAATTTTTCTTTCCTCGTTACCAAGTCTTTCCATATAAAATCATATTATTTTTTACTCGGTGTTTGTGTTTAAAAAAATTATACATGTAAATTTATTAAGACGAAATTGGAAATTTAGTAGGATAATATTCCTTGCATCTGCGGTTATTTTGGAGAAGCATATCCCGAGATTTCTCTGAAAAATAATATTTCCCAGATTTAAAAATAATAATAAATTTGTATACCTAATTTATATGTCGCCATTTTCGTAAAATACTACCTCAATGGCGCTTCACTGTTAATGAATTGGGGAAAAGAAAATAGTGGAAATGATTTAGCAAACAAATGTGTTTTAAGTTTTTTCTAAAGATCATATCACTCTCATTATTTATAATTTCTGGTGGAAAGGCATTCCACGCCACCGGTATCGCAATAGCAAAAACACACTCGCCAAATTTAGTGCGCTTTCACATTTTTTTAATTCAAATACCTTTGATATTTGTACATATGATAAATATTTGAATGCTGGAATTAAGAAAAAGTGGCCCAAAAGTTACTGATTCCAACCCTAATCTATGGGAATATAGCATGGAGTTAGCAAAAGAACGATGAACGTAGACTGAATGCAGTCAAATTGCTTGATGTGCGGCAAAATGATATTGACTTATGCAAGGGTGAAATAAGCATTGTCAATAAAATTAAGGAGGTGCGTTTAGATGGTTTGGACATGTGGAACGAGTGAGTGAAGAAAAACGAATTTATGATGCGTATGTAGCTAGAAATAAGAGCTGAAGAAGGCCGAAAAACACGTGCGTATTTAAATGCAACGTTGTGTCAAATTTTCATAGTAATCGGTTAATAACTTTATTATTTTAGATTTTTATAAATCAAGAACATCTACATCTTTATCTACATTTTTATTAACATATCGTAGTCGTACAAGAGAAAATGACCAACTAACAAAACGTAAAATTTTCAGGAGGGCCATTTAAGTCACTTTTGCTTGGCAAGAAAATAAACATTAATGTAGTTAGTCATTTTTAACAAGTCAATATAATACTTTCAAGTTTAAAATCCTTTGGGATTTTTTTCATGGCAATATTAAGCTAGTAAGATATCAAATAGTCAATAATGACGTTTTTGTTAAAAATGCACTTGGTCACTTTCTCCTGTATATCTACGATATGTAGAATAGATTTTAACTTTTTGATATTTGTATTTATTAACCATATATTTATTTCACCAAAATGTTCCGATATTTTCATTTATTTCATGTTTACCAAAAAAACTACTTTATCTTTACAATTGCTTTGTGGACAGACGGGGGATATGGCAAATAAGTGGTTTTTTAGATTTTTTATTCTGAAAACCAATTTTGTATTTCGTCGCGTACCTCGGCAGTCCATCATGCCTCGGGCAAAAACTGGCTTAGATCCAGTGACGGTACGTGAGGTTGCCGACCAGCAAACCTACAACGATTTTTGACAACGTTAACTTTAAAAGACTTTTTAGACTTATTCGTTCAGTTGTACATAGGAAATATGTAGATAATACCAGGGGCGTGCATTCCATATGGGCAGAAAAACAGTGCCTATCCTGACTTACCCGCGTGACATATAAAAACGCAACCAGTACCTACCCTACCTTACTAATTAGTACCTAGCTTACCTTACTACCTACTAGAGGTACCTTTTACTGTTTATAAATAAAAATGAAAATACTGTCGATAAAATTAAGAACAGTGTGTTGAGATGGTTTGGACATGTAGAACGAATGAATGAGGAAAGAACGGTAAAACAAATTTATGAGGCTAATATAATTGGAAAAAGAAGCAGAGAAACACTTCGCACGATCTGGTATGCCAAATACTTGAAAGTGGTCAAGTTAGGAGTCGAAACAATCGGCGGGTATGTATGAGGAGATGCATGAACGTGGAAGAGGCAAATAATGTTTGTAAAGACAGAGTGGTGTAGCGTTCTATTCTCTGTGTCTTCCCCTGCGAGGAAGCCGCGTGATGGTTAGTTAGTATGAAAATAACACTCTCCTTATCACTCACTTTGTGTAATACCACTTTTATAAACACTTATTCGTGACTACCGGATTCGAAATAATCATTCCACTATCAGATCATTAAAATAAATTTAAAATTATTACGGTTTGACATTTGTGCAAAAAATACATTTTGAAAGAGAGAAAGAAGACAAATGAATCACAATGGGAATATTTTAAAAAGTGGATTCGTTAAATTTAGTTGGTTATTATCATGGGTAAGTCTTTATTGATTCCTTTACTTATTTCTAATTTTTCTAGATAAACTTAACAAAGACTTGTTTTATTTACATGTACATTTTTTATACCCATTGATTTAATAAAATTATGGTCTTCAGATATAAGGTGATCAGCAAATTCACAAAAAAATATATATATAATTCACAAAAAATATTACTAAGGCACCTTAGATATTCTTTAATTCAATATAAAAATAAAAAATTTGGATTATCTTCAATTAGAATTAATTAACTCCTAATTGGAGAAAATCCAGATTTGTGAACAAGTGTTTAGACACACTCAAAATCTTGTAAATACTTGTTTCCACGCGGCGACACTTGAATTTAAGTATGTATAATATAAACAGGAAGTTTAAATTTTGGTCCGCCTCCGTAGTGTAATGGTCAGCATGCTCAGCTACCGTTATGGAGGTCCCGGGTTCGATTCCCAGGGGGGTCAAAAAAATAGAATTGATTTTTTCACTCTAATATTTATTCAATATTACCCAGGACTGGTACCTGGAGCGGAGGGCTAATCACCTTTCCTTTATGTGTTAACGATCAAGATAACACTGCGTTTATATGATGCAGTGCCATATGCACCATTGGGATGCGGATAAGGGTTTTAATGTTTTTATATATTTGACCAGATTTTTAGTCTGTTCTATTCGAAATTCGTTGAATATAAGTCCGTTACATCGAGGTTTTACCATAATTGCATATGTAAAAATCATTTTATAATGAAATAACTTTGCATAGTTTTTTTTTTTTAAAACGTATATTTTATGACATACCACGTTTTTGTGTACAGCCCTCATATCAGCTGAAAAAATTTAATATATAAAAACCCACAAGGGTGAGCCCGAGGGTGAAACTTGACAATATTATCAGACATGGATATTATCGGACGTGGATCGGATATCCTTAGAAATTGGAAAGAGTGTAAAAGGATCCGTATTGGATTACAGAAATAACATTACAAATAGACATTTGGACACGTTCCGGAGATAATGTACGATCTGAAAAAAATGCGAAAATTACACACGTCATAGTTAATTTCGTCACATGCAATGTATTCGTTACTGTTATTATTTAAATTTATTTAATATGATTGCAAAAGTTTTTTCAATGATTTAATTCAATATCGAGAGATTTCTTCTTTTACAATCTTAAAATTGATGACGCAGTTCTCTCCAATAAAGATACTTATGTAACAATAATAATTTGTATTTTTTTGAAAAAAGGAAAAACCAGCAAAGCGTCTATTTTAAATGGTTGTCTGCAGGTAGGATAGCAAGGATAGGGAAGGTTTATGTTAAAAATACATCACAAACACCCAGACCAATTGAAAATAAATCTTTCTTGAATTCATTTTGCGATTGGTGGGAATCGAACCCCCAACGTAAGTTTCGCAGTCGAGGATCTACCCATGGTGCCTGTCTGGATAATTTGTATAGCGCCATTTTCGTAAAATACTACCTCAACGGCGCTTATGCCTTGCTTATTATGGCTTATGTGTTAAACTAAGCTCTTGTGCTTGGAGAGGGACTTACATTTAATTTTTATTGTTTATGTTTGTTGGTAATAAAGTTAATAAATATATTATTTATAATAAAGTTGATAAACAATATATTTTAGTTAATAAACAATATATTTTAGTTAATAAACAATAATTTTAATATAGTTAATAAACACATAAAAAACGAATGTCGTTTGAAAATTCCATAACTAGGCAAAACAATTTCCACAAAATAGATTTGATTTTTATGTGTTTTTTTTTTAAGCAATAAAATACAACTTAGTAGACTCAAAAAATCAGTGTTTGATTTAAAATTCAATTCATAAATTTAAATGAAGTACTAAAAATTAAACGCCAAATATAAAAAAAAAAACTATTTAGTAAAGCACTACTTGTACTACCCCAACCAATAATCCCATACTGTACAATAGGTTGACACAAAGCGTAATAAATTTTTACTTATTATTTTGCATTTAGGATGGTAAATAAAATAATACTATTGTGCAGATACGACACTATTCATCAGGCGTTATTTCTGTGTGTTTATTTATTTCCTTATACGTTATGGCATCCGAAAAATAAACATGACAATCTCATCTTGAACAAACAGAAACAAGGTCTTACGAATTTACTTTTCATATCTACATATTTACGTCATATTATTCATAATGTATTCTAAATTTATTTATAATGTAGTAATAAATATAAATAAACTTAATAAATGGTGTATCTCACTTAGTAGTATTGAAAATCTTGTCTAAATTTGATTACACATCGCGCTCACAGAACATGACAGCGCGCCGCGTAGGCTTGCCAACTTGACGACTAACGCTTGCTAGTCTTAAGAACAAAATATGTGGGCAGGTATTCACACTTAAGGTTTGTGTAGTCCTTATATGAGCGAATGTTAAACTGGGAGTACACAACGGATTCCAGATTCCAACCCTAATGTATGGTGTAAGTGAAGTATGTTGGTAAACGAAGGGTGAAAGAAGACGAAATGCAGTCGAAATGCGATGTGCGGCAAAAAGACATACATGTTTGATGTCGAATGGTGATATAAGGAAAGTATACAAATCCTAAATGTGATATACAAAACCAGGATAATATCAAATAAATATTTTAGTGAAAAATCATTTATATTTATTTTGACGTCCCTTTAAATTCAACACGGTAGGAAACGCGCTAACTTTTACAGTCAAACTTCGATCTCTCAGACGATGTGCGGAAAAACGATATATATATATATATATATATATATATATATATATATATATATATATATATATATATATATATATATATATATATTTATATATATATATAAATATATATAAATATGTATACATATATATATATATATATATATATATATATATATATATATATATATATATATATATATATATATATATATATATATATATATATATATATATATAAATATAAATACATATTTCATTTTTATAAATGGATATATTCCAAGACGATAAAGCACATTTGATGGTCAATTCTGAAGCTTTCGATTATCTTACTTTGAAGGGTTGCTTTTTCCGAAAAGCTCTCGTATTTTCTTGTGACTCGTGTGACATTGTTTGATGATGAGGCATCGATCATCTCCACAGGAAGCCCTGACAGAATACCTAGTCTGGCAATATATTGAGGAATTATTATACAATATTACATACAACCCTCACACTGTATCGCTTCTTGTGGCGAAGTATAAAGAAAAGGTCGTATTAAAAATGAAATGATGTATTTATGTATTTATCTAACGTAACATAACATGGCTAATAGAAAACACACGTTAGAAAAAAAACGATTATTTTGAACGTTTCTTTGGATGAGTTGATGTTTTTATATATTTTTTTAATTAAATACTTATATAATACCACTTAGTGAGTTTTATTTCAATTCACACGACTAGTTTCACTTTTCAACTGTAGATTTAAATTTTTGTAGTTTTCGAAACTGGTCGTGTGTATTGAAATAAAACTCATTGAATGGTATTATACTTTAGACCCTTATCCGCACCCCAATAGTGCATAAAGCACTGCATCATATAAACGCAGTGTTATCTTGATCTTAACACATAAAAAAAGGTGATCAGCCCTATAGCCTCCTAAATTTGTTGCACACCTTTCTTAATTTTATTTTTTTATTGGAAAACCAACAGAATATTTACAAAAATTAACAAAATATAATAAAATAAAAATATTTTAAATCCAAGACAAGTCCAATTAAGACAAGTTCCGTGGTCAATAGTTAAAAGGGGACAGGTAGATTTTCTTTTTTATTAATCATAAACGTCTTAAATAATCCATGGATCTTTCCACGGAAAGATCCATGCTTAGTTTTAGCCTGAGGGATAAAATTAAAAATGAATACATATACCAGGAAAAAAAAAACAAAGTAGAGGACATCATGGATCGCGAGGCAAAATTCAAATGGCAGTGGGCAGGACATATTGTAAGACAAGATGGACCCCAAGAATTCTATGATGGAGACCTTGGGAGATCAAAAGAGGTGTCGGAAGACCCCAAAAGAGATGGTCCGACGACATAGTCGCTGTGGGGGTAGAAACTGGCTGCAAGCAGCAACCACCTGGAGGAAATGGAAAGAAGGGGAAGAAGCCTATATCCAGCAGTGGAGGTCAAAGAGCTCATAAAGAAGAAGAAGAAAAGCCTGAAATAATTACAATTACAAATACAATTATACACAAACGCCAAAGGCTGCCCCAGCAAAAGTTACCAAGGCATTTCGAAATTTTGTAAGATGCCAACTAAACAGAATTTCTCACCGAACCTTTCTTTACATATGTGCGTTTTATATTCATGAATTTGGGGGTAGGAAATTTAGATCCGGGTCGTTAAAATGAAATATAACGCGCCCATTTCGCGAGGGTTTACTAGCAGATGTAGAAATATAATATGATATTACAAAACTCAGATGGTTTGCTATTCCTTTAGATAGATTTGGCTTTAGATTAAAAAAATACAGTGGAACCTCTCATAACGAGCATAATTCGTTCCGAAATCTTACTCGTTAAGCGAAACACTCGTTATGCGAAACATTTGTTAATTTGACTGGTGCGGATGTCCCGGCTCACAAGTTAATGTCGTGAAAAGGGGACTTGTCCTTTCTCTGTAACTTGTTATGCGAAATTTCGCCCGTTAAGGTAGCAAGTTTTTTACATTTTTTTGCTCGTTATAAAATACTTCTATAACTGGAGATAATCCAGATTTGCGAACAAGTATTTGGACACACTCAAAATGTTGTAAATAAATTATCTGGTAAAATTATAAGCTAAAATGATGAAAGTGAAAATTATATTTTCTGGCGTTACTCATGTATGTGATTATAATCCAGGATTCGGACCTCATATACTAATAAAAGAGATTTCGCTCAATAACAAACTTATTTTCATCTCAATAATAGTGAATTATTTATTATCTCTAGTGAAGTGCTCGTGATTCAAGAACAATGTTTCGAAATTGGATCATATATATAGAACTTCCACAATTTTTAGTAGTGTCGTCAATCATGGCTAGAATTAGTGAATGTTACATGTCACTCACTCCTTTCAAGAACGTCATAAATCAAAAATCGTCAATTTTCAGTTATGCATGTTTTCGGAATGCCCAGAAAATGTACTGTATCCCAGCAAAAGAGGCATATTTTTAACTCAATATTTACCCGCTACAGGGTAGAAAGTGTTGTTTTTACATTTTGAAGAAAAGGTATTGCTTAATTATTTTTTTAAATATACTAAATATTTTTCAAATGGAGAACAAACCTTCAGGTTTTACCTAAAAAGATCTGTTGCATAGTAAAAAGTTTAATAAGTGGCTTGATATTTATTTTTAATACTTGTATTTAATTTTTTAACATTAAAAACGATCTCCTGAACAATCAAGTTTTTTGATATATGACGTTGTTGAAAGGAGTGAGCGATGTGTGTAAATCGTAACACCGGTCTTAAACCCCGTAAATGCCCAGACTTCCATATTCTTCGTCATCTATGTTGAGATGTCAACAAAATGTACTTACTCTTATAAAGTTTACTTTGCTTTATTCTTATCATCATAATTATTGAAGTGATTTATTAATTAGTAATAGTTTGCATCTAAGCAAAACCGCTTGGTGGTATATTGTCAAAATAACAAGTTAAACTTTAATACCATATAAAACCATTTGAGCTTTATTTGAAAATTAATTCAATCGGACACGGAATGGACATAATATGTCCCCTACTCTCAAACTCCGCGAGATCCAAGTTTATAAGATTTTAAAATAAATACTCTATCGGAATGCCAATAGTAGGTTTTATTATTTAATATATTTATATACTTGAACACCCTGCTAAAAAATTCGTAAAAAACAGCGTTGTATTTCTAACTTGCCTTCTGACCCATATCGGCCAATCAGTGAGCGGGGATAGGTCAAAAATTGACATGACGTCATTATCGGTTTGTGTCTCGTGTTTTTTTAAATACTGAAAAAAAAAATGTTAAAATTCTCTATTTTATAATATTTTATCGAAAGATAGACAATTCTTTTAAACATAAATGTTACCCGGAGAATTTTGTATTTTGGACCTGATGGATTTTGAAAGTAGGACAAATTTTATGATTTGATCAAAGACACGCACATTTGCCCAAATATTTCATACTATTTTTACATTTCTCTTAGTGATAACCGTTTGCTTATTCGATAATCATGCGAATTACATACTTGTTCTCGGTTAATTAATTGCCATTTGCAGTAAACGTTTGGAATGGCCATTTTTACTTAAAGTAACTGGTTTTATCACGATGAAAAATAATAAAATATGTATGTTAAATGTCGTGTTAAATGTTTGAAAGTTACTTGATAACCGGTGGGATAAAACTATTAGATAAAATAAATTAAACACACTTTTTTTCTAGAAACTTATAGTGTATTTTCCAAATAATTTATTTCAGTAAGAAAATATACATGGTTACGAGAAAGATAATAATAAATAATAGTTAAATACATAAATACGATTTCAAGACGGAAAAGCCGTAAAGTAATAATGATTGAAGGTTTTTATAATAAATATGTCATTTGAACACTCACTGTGTGATTTTTCGTTTTATCAACATAGACTTATTTTGTAATAACGAGTAAAAATTACTACGATTATATATATATATATATATATATATATATATATATATATATGTATATATATATATATATATAAATATATATATATATATATATATATATATATATATATATATATATATATGTATATATATATATATATATAAATATATATATATATATATATATATATATATATATATATATATATATATATGTATATATATATATATATATATATATATATATATATATTTATATATATATATATATATATATATATATATATATATATATATATATATATATATATATATATATATATATATATATATATATATATATATATATATATATATATATATATATATATATATATATTTATATATATATATATATTTATATATATATATATATATATATATATATATATATATATATATATATATATAAAAAACTATAATATACTATTATTACTACATTAAACATATTAATGTTGAAAAATATATATATTTACGCATGTCGTTTTAAATTATGCTTTGTGGCACAATTTACAAAACTTTATAAAATAAAACCAAAACTTTATTTTTTGTACCTTTTCCAACCGGTTTCGGCAAGCAACAAAACGATGTTATTGTTTTATTATGAAGTAGGTAAAATAACTGTAATTTGTAGCACTCTTGTAGTTATTTTTCAAGAAAATGTTAATAAATTATGTAATCAAATGAGTGACTTTTTGCCAAGGGTCATGGACCACCGTATAGCGTTAACTCAGTATTTTGAAATGGATTAAAAATAAAGTTAAGTCACGCCCGACACGAAGTTTATAGTTCACAATAAACTGACACGTGAATGTAGTTCAGTTAAGTTTTAATTACGTTATAAGCCTGTGAATGAGCTATGAATAGACGCTTTCAAATAACTTAGTAATTATTTCCACCACTATAAAGCTTTACGTTCAAGAAATGATAATTTGTTTAAAGTCCCCCATACAAAGTTCACACAGCCACGTAATGCATGTTTTGTATATACATATGAACTTAGTAACTGTCACATTTCATATTATAAAGTAACAAGAAATTTTTCAATCATTTAATCATTTTCTCGACATTTCTACTTTACAGTTTTAAAATTAATTAAGCTTTTCTCTCCAATAAAGAGACTAAGCTCTTGTGCTTAGAGAGAAACATACAATTATTATTTATCATATATGTTTGTGGGTGATAAAATTTATTTTTATTGTTTTTATGTTTTTTGTTCTTCAACTAACATGTATATAAAGCACTTAATTTATTTTATCATTTTCCGCCTCCGTAGTGTAATGGTCAGCACGCTCGGCTACCGTTCTGGAGGTCCCGGGTTCGATTCCCAAGGGGGGTAAAATAAACATTAGTGATTTTTTCACTGTCATATTTATTCAATACTACCCTGGACTGGTACCTGAAGCGGAGGGCTGATCACCTTTCCTTCATGTGTAAGCGATCAAGATAACACTGCGTTTATATGACGCAGTGCCCTATGCACCATTGGGGTGCGGATAAGGGTTTTATTATTATTATTTTAATGTCTTTTTTCTGTATATATTTTTTTTTTCTGTAGGAAAGTTATTGAAGTATTTGATTCCCAAATATTTTAAGATCTGTTGGAATTATTTGGTATTGCATTTAGGCATTTTAAGTCATTTTAATATCTTGAAGATGAACTATTCATTAGATTCAACTATTTTCCACCCTTAAACAGAATTGCTGTTTTTTTAATGTTCTCTACTTTTGGGACTTTGAAAATAAGTAATTTGTTCTTCATATAGTTGTATTATGAATTGGTCACTTCAATTTGTTAAAATTCAGATGTACATATGCATAAGTATGTGTGTATAAGTATGTATAGGCATGTAAACAGTTACATTTATTCTTCATATTCGCATTATGAATCCGTTTATTTTCGTCTTATTTGTTCACTTTCCTCAGATTTAACTCTAGATTCTAAATTATGATTCATTACAAGATTTTTACAATCATTTTATGGGACATTAAGAAAAAATGAAAACCATAGTATCATTTAACTTTTGACCTGTTATAGACTGCTTAATTTAAATTAATTTAATTTAACTGTTATATTAAAGATGGGAGTTAAGAAGCTTTATTACGAAATACTACAAAGAAATTTGGAACATATGAACATGCACAATTTTATTTATAAAGAAGGGAGTAGGTTATGCTTCAAATGCTGGACGATGTAAAGCACCTTCTCTAGGCAACTAGAATCTGCTGAAATGCGAATGCTTAGATGGTCAGCGGGAGTGTCCCTTAGAGACAATATAAAGAGTTCACGCATTCTTGAAAGCCTGGGCGTCGTAACAGAGATTAATAGGAAAGTACAGGAAAGGCAATTGAGATGATATGGGCATATAGGATGCAGAGAACCCGGACATGTAGTTAACCAGGTGATATAAATGGATCTTCCTCGAAAGTTATCTAGAAAAAAATAAAAATATTCATGGGTGCTGCAGAAAGATAACATGATTCGAAGGCATGGCCTAGGTGATGGACAGAAGGACCAACAACCTGAGGACGAGGAGAGCTGACCCCATCAGTCTACAAGGACAATAAGCTGGGATATAGCCAGGAAGTAGAACATAAGAATATGGGAGCGTTTTTTCAAAAAATATTTAGCATTATACAACATAATATAAATACAAATACAAAAAATATACATATAAAATATAAATAAAAAAAAAAGATCACACAAAGACATGGCCTGTATGTGGGTATACAATACAAAGGGCACTGACATGAGTACAATATTTATTTTAAGAAGTAGAAATTGAATAAAAGTATAAATATAAAATACAAAAAAATACAAAATACATGACTTACAGAAAACCAAAATAAAAAATTAATAAATAAAATTTAAAACTCAAAAAATTTAAAAAATTAAAAAGTTAAGTAAAAAATAAAAAGTTAGCAAGCATGTAGGTACTACATGAGTGATACGTCTACAAGAAAAAGGAGCTCAAATCTGTCTAAGTAGGTTATATAGCTTTATTGCAAAATTCTCGAAAGTTCCTAATATGTAGTTTGTATTTTGTGACGTAACAGTCTTCATACGTTCTTCCTGGTATGAGCTTGTGGCCCCTACCATTTCATAACAATATTTCACCGTCTCGGAACGTTTTCCGTAAGTTTTCCCCCACTATAAATTAAAACCAGCCCATTGCACTTAGATTCCGGTCACATTACATTCTCCAACTTCACAGCCACGCGACTGGGTTCGGCAGGGATAGACAACTAGGGGTTTGTGAATTTGTATTTTATATTGTTTTCTTACCATATTTACGTTAATGGTAAAATAACGACCATAATTTTAAGTCGATGGGTGTACGACCCCTTCACCGCCGGCTATGATAAGATCCTAGGCTTCTTGCTCCCACGTAAGGCTAATAATTTGCTTTTTTAATTTATGTTTTACTTAGTAAATACCACTATTTTTAAAAATCTACTGTGTATGTGTATCCAAGTGTAAAGTGTATCCAAAATGATGCGGAATGCATCGAAACATGTGTCACAGTAGATTTTAAGAAAAAGTGGTATTTACTAAGAATATAGAATAAACCCTTATCCGCACCCCAATGGTGCATAGGGCACTGCGTCATATAAACGCAGTGTTTTCTTGATCGTTTACACATGAAGGAAAGGTGATCAGCCCTCCGCTTCAGGTACCAGTCCAGGGTAATATTGAATAAATATGACAGTGAAAAAATCACTTATATTTATTTTACCCCCCCTGGGAATCGAACCCGGGACCTCCAGAACGGTAGCCGAGCGTGCTGACCATTACACTATGGAGGCGGACAAATCTATCCATTTTTCATTAATGTTTTACTAAGTCAAACATTAATTAAAAATGGAAAAATTCTATCAATTAATGAAATTTGCTTTTTGTTATTGTTATTATAGGCATCTGGTAAAAATCTTTTAAAAATACAATACATACTTGATTTCCACAATATCTCAGTTTTGTTTAGTAAATTAAATATTTTGATTCAAAATTTGTACTGACATTTTTTGGTGAAATTGCATTTTATGGAATAAAATAACAATTTTGTACTTTTTATGTCAACTATGTAGGTTACCAAGAAACCCGGTTACTGGTCAATAAAAATCACGTGGAATATTCTACATGGTTCTTATTTTATTCTGTAACAACTATAAGGTTTACTGACATCATCAGATTGATGATGTCAGTAACAAGGTAACCCGGATGATAATCTAATATAATAATTTTCAATTAATGTTTTACTTAGTGAATACCACTATTTCTTAAAATCTACTGTGACACGTGTTTCGATGCATTCCGCATCATTTTCAAACACCGTATGTGAAGCTAATTCTAAATTTTAGAGTTGGGTCATTGGGATGTTGAAGGTTGAATAGGTTGTTTATGTTCCCACTGATAAGAAATAAAAATATAAAAAAAATAAATTAATAAATGAAAATAAGAAACAGCTCCTACCCCCTCTTCAACCTTCAACGTCCCAAGGACCCAACTCTCAAATTTAGAATTAGCTTCACATACGGTGTTAAATGATGCGGAATGCATCGAAACACGTGTTACGTAGATTTTAAGAAATAGTGGTATTTCCTTAGTAACACATTAATTGAAAATGGATAGATTTTACCACAACGTGACTGCCGAATCAATTAATGAAACTAATATAATAAATTTGGAAAAACTATATAAGTATTTTACACAGTTGTTATTTTATTATATAAAATAATAAATAATAATAATAAAACCCTTATCTGCACCCCAATGGTGCATAGGGCACTGCGTCATATAGAAAGAGTGGTATTTACTAAGAATACAGAATAAACCCTTATCCGCACCCCAATGGTGCATAGGGCACTGCGTCATATAAACGCAATGTTTTCTTGATCGTTTACACATGAAGGAAAGGTGATCAGCCCTCCGCTTCAGGTACCAGTCCAGGGTAATATTGAATGAATATTACTGTGAAAAAATCACTCATATTTATTTTACCCCCCCTGGGAATCGAACCCGGGTCCTCCAGAACGGTAGCCGAGCGTGCTGACCATTACACTACGGAGGCGGACAAGAAATGCAAAATTTAAATAAAATATCTACTTATTTAATTTCAAGTGTATCCAAAATTTGTTTATAAATCTGGGTTTCTCCATTTGGCACTTATTTTTACATAAATGATTCGGTAAGGATCTCATGCAAACATCTAAACCGTATCTATTTAGTAAATCTGACTGAAATATTTATTTTATATTTTTAACTTAATATTTACCCGCTACAGGGCAGAAAGTGTTGTTTTTTGCATTTTGAAGAAAAGGTAATGTTTAATTATTTTTTAATAAACTAAATATTTTTCAAAATCGAGAAAAAAATTCAGGTTTTAACTTATGAGATCTGTTGCAAAGTAAAAACTTCAATAAGTAGTTTGATATTTATTTTTTATATATTTCATTATATTTTTAAACTTTAAAAGCGATCTCCTAAAAAATCCAGTTTTTATGATATATGACGTTGTTGAAAGGAGTGAGCGGTTGACACAATAGAAAATTCTAAAAACTAACTAACCATCACGCCGCTTCCCCGCAGGGGTAGGCATAGAGAATCGAACGCCACACCACTCAGTCTTTGCAAACATTCTTTGCCTCTTCTACATTCATGCATCTCCCATACATACCCGACGATTATTACGACTCCTGACCCGGCCGCTTTCAAGTATTTGACATACCTGATTGTGCCAAGTTTTCCTCGGTCGTCCTCTGCTTCTTTTTCCAACTACATTCGCCCCATAAATTTGTTAAACCGTTCTTTCTTCACTCATTTATTGAAAATTCTCTGGATCTCATATACATAATAAATCTGTAGTAACTTCATGTTTGAGTTTACATCTGGATTATTTTATATACTAGGAAACGCCTGCAAACATGACATTCAGTTTTATGCAGCTCGCAATTTGACCAGTTATTTTATTCAAAAATTGTTACAGGTATGTAATAAGTTGTGAATAAAATGTATCACTTAATCAGCCTGACAGGTAAATAGCCCTGTAAATACTCAGACTCATATATAATACCCATATTCTTCTTTATCTATGTATGGAAGTGAAACATGGAGTTGGCAAAAGAAGGATGAAAGTAAACTGAATGCAGTCGAAATGAAGCATTATCGATAAAATTAAGAAAGTTGTGTTGAGATGGTTTGGACATGTAGAACAAATGATTGAGGAAAGAAAGGTAATACAAATTTATGAGGCGAATGTAAGTGGAAAAAAGAGCAGAGGAAGACCGAGAAAAACATGGCACGTATGCCAAATACTTGGTCAGGTTAGGAGTCGTAACAATCGGCGGGTATCTATGAGGAGATGCATGAACGTGGAAGAGGCGAAGAATGTTTACAAAGACAGAGTGGTGTGGCGTTCTATTCTCTCTGTCTACCCCTGCGGGGAAGCGGCGCGATGGTAAGTTAGTTAGTTAGTTAGAGAAGTCAAAATGTAAGAATAACTGTAAGTGAATACCTAAAAGTGGAGAAACACTCATTTGTGTGAACAAGGACACACTAAAAAAAAGGATATTTCAGGCAAGGCGAGTGAGTTGGACACACCAAATAAACGGGAAAACGTTGACGATCCCTGTCAGGAAATGCGGCGATATATTTGCGGGAGAGATTTCCAGCAAATCCGTTCCTTCGTCGTAGTAAAATAAAATACACTCAAATATAATATTAAGTGCGGGACCAAATGTATTGCATATTCATTTTCTCGGCGACATTCACGAACATGATTTTTTGACAATATTTTGAGTGGGTCCAAATACTTGTTCACAAAATCTGGATTATCTCCAATTACATGAGTTATTTTCATATTATTTTTTGACATCTCATCTTTACGTGTGTAAGGTGATCAATTAAACCAGCCTATGACGGTCGTCAGCCCCTGAAATGCCCAAACTCCATATTCTTCATCTTTGATGTGATGTCAAAAAATAATATGAAAATAACTCCTGTAATTGGAGATAATCAAGTATTTGGACACACTCAAAATGTTGTAAATATATTATCTGGTAAAATTTTAAGCTTAAATAATAAAAATGAAAATTATATTTTCTGGCGATTATCATGCGTGTGATTATAATCCAGGATTCTGACCTCACACACTAATAAAAGAGTTTCTGCTTAGTAAAAATCTTCTTTTCATCTCACCAATAGATGTCTCTAATGATTCAAGAACATTGTTTCAAAATTGGTTCAGATTTATAGAACTTCCGAGAATTTGAGTAGTGTGATTGTCAATAATGGGTAGAATTGTGTAAAGTGATCACTTAAACCAGCCTATGACGGTCGTTAGCCCCGTTAATGCCCAGACTTCCATATCATTCTTCATCTTTAATGAGATGTCAAAAAATAATACGAAAGTGACTCCTATAATTGGAGTGTATTGTTTAATTCAATGAAATGATTATTTGAATCAACAAAATTAATCTAATAACAATATCAGAGAGAATGAGTAACAGTAAAATAATCAATCTGTTTTTTTTAATTAATTAAAACATTAAATTAAATTTACACTGAAATGATTTTTATTATTTTATTAATGATCCGATAGATTTAACATACAAATAAAACCAATCCATCGTATCATTAATAAATTTGTCAGGAGAGCTTATTTTAGTTTTGATAAATTCAACATTCAAATTAAAAATAAACGGCTCTCTACAAAGACTGTCAAAAGTTGTTACATTAAAATAAGGAATTCAATTTTTTTTGTATTTAAAAATGGGGAAAACTAATTTGCGAACTTGCAAGATTGTCAAAGAAATTATCGTTAGAATGATTGTTTTTGCAATTGTGACTGTTTTGTGATAATTGATATAAATTGTACTAATTAAATATTTTTAAATATGAAATTTTATTTTATTTATATTTTTTCTTTATATAATCGCTCACTTTTTTCAAGAACGTCATAAATCAAAAATCGACAATTTTCATTTGTGCATATTTTCGGAATGCCCAGAAAATGTACTTTATCCCAGTAAAAGAGGCATATTTTTAACTTAATATTTACCCGCTACAGGGCAGAAAATGTTGTTTTTGTATTTGAAGAAAGGGTATTGTTTAATTATTTTTTTACAAATATGAAATATTTTTCAAATGGAGAAAAAACATTCAGGTTTCACCTAAAAAGATCTGTTGCACAGTAAAAAGTTCAATAAGTGGCTTGATATTTATTTTCAATACATTGTGTTATATTTTGAAACGTTAAAAACGTTCTTCTGAAAAATCAAGTTTTTTGATGTATGACGTTCTTGAAAGGAGTGAGCGATATGTGCTAATACGCGAATTCTTAGACGGTCGGCTGGAGTGTCCCTAAGAGATAAAATAAAGAGTTTACGCATTCATTCATATCGATGTCTGTTACCTGAGTGTAACAGACTTCAATAATAAACTAGAAGAAATAAATTTTAAATGGTATGGGCACATAGGACGTAGAGAACCTGAACATATTGTAAACTATGCGATCGCCATGGATTTTTATTAAGAAACCATCTAGAGGAAAACCAAAAAATTCATGGAGGCTACAGAAAAATAAAATAAGGCATGGTCTAGGTGACGTTGTATACGATAGAAGGACCTACAACCTGAGGACGAGGAGAGCTGACCCCAACAGTCTTCCAAAAAGTTGGGATGGAGCCAGGAAGAAGATACTTCATTGATTTATTATTTATTTAATTCTCCATTTGTTAGTTTAGACTTACATTTAGTAATACAAGAAAATGTTTTTTTTAAATAGTTATCAGACTAATTACCTCATTGCAGAGGCGGACTTGTACTATTATTTTTTACAAATTGCTGTTTTTTCAGGAAAAAAATTATGGTGTTTTTTGTAATGGAAGTCAGAGCTTATCGGTTCTACAAAAGCCCCAAAGCAGCTCTTTTAACGTGTTCCGAAATTTAATTTTTATCATTTGGAGCGACTGTAATTTACATAAGACATAAAACACATTTCGCTAGCCACGACGAAAACCGGGCTTAATTATTAATCAACAAAAAAATATAGTTATATTTTATTATATTTAAGATTTGTACTAACACTTCTCGGTGGAACTGCATTTTATAAAATGTAATTAAATAACAAATATATTTGTTTTACCATAAATTTTATTTGACTATCGACCGGGTTTCGTCGTAACCGACATTATCAGAAAGGTTAATCATCATCAACAGTATAATGATGTTAGTAACGACGAAACCTAATCGCCTGTTAAACAAAAATATGTGGAAAAACTATAAACATAGTTATTATTTTATTATATAAGAATTATTTACTTTTTAGTATAGTAATATAACACCATCATTATCATTCATCGTTCACTTTGTGTAACACTACTTCATAACTGCCAATTTTGGAATAACCATAAAGTTATGTAGTATGGGGAATGCAATGAAACAGGTGTCACAATAAATTGAAATAAATAATGGTAATTACTAACTAAAATTTTAATTGAAAATGGATAGATTTAAAAAAAGAATAATACTAAGGTGGGGACTGACCGGAGTCATTTCGTCGGAACGTAGCACGTTACGATGCGAGCATTCGTATAGTCAGTACAGCGTGCCTATTGCTCCATCCGAAGTCGGATGCTCGCCGCGAATGTTACGTTCCGAAAAAATGCTCCAGTCAGTCCCCACCTTTACGTAACTTAATTCGTTTCTCGAAATATGGACTTGGCCCGGTATTCCTCTTGCGGTCAGATTTATATTCCTCCCAAAAAGCGAATGGAACGACCCCATTAGAAGAGTAATTTTTCTCGCTCTCTGGCGGGCGAGTGACGTCATTATTAGTCCGTGATTCCGTCCACACCTCCAGACAATGGGACTCCGGTGGCTGGGATTGAAGGTGTTTTGTGAGGAGACAATGGAGAATGCCGTAATAGTGGTGAGCGTTATTGCACATACCGGTCTTCCTCCGAGCCTTTCGGATTGAGGACTCTCCTGAGCAGCGGTGTGTTAGAACTCGTCTCGGTTGTTAAATATCACGAATTTTCTGAGCCAGTTGTTAAATTTCTGCGCATTTTGCGAACCGGTTGTTAAAATGTTTCCCACTGGGTTTAACACAGTAATGCATTTTTGAAACAAAAACCCTAACTGAACAATACATATCGCTCACTCCTTTCAAGAACGTCGTAAATCAAAAATCGTCAATTTCCAGTTGTGCATGTTTTCGGAATGCCCAGAAATGCACTATATCACAACAAAAGAGGCATATTTTTTACTTAATATTTACCCGCTACAGGGCAGAAAGTGTTGTTTTTGCATTTTGAAGAAAAGATATTGTCAACAGGAGAAAGTGACCAAGGGCATTTTTTATAATAACGTGGTCATTGACTATTTGATATCCTAATAGCTTAATATTGCCCTGAAAAAACCCAAAGGATTTTAATGTTGGAAGTATAATATTTCGACTTGTTAAAAATGACAAACTGCACTGATGTTTATTTTCTTGCCAAGCAAAAGTGATTTAAATGGCCCTCCTGAACATTTTACGTTATGTTAGTTGGTCACTTTCTCCTGTACGCCTACGATATAAATAACTTCTATGTGTGGAAAAACGCTGGTTTCTGAACACGGCTTTTAGAAGACACCCAAAATGTTGTATAAACAATTAATATTAATTCCAAGAAACTAGATCTATTTAATTCATGTAACCAAAACCGCAAGAGTTTTTATTTTTCATTCGAGGAAGCCTTGAACCCTTATTAAGGTTCTTACCTCTCCTGGCTTTGTGTTATGTAATTCTATCTTAATTTCAAGGGGTAACTTTACTTCACCGTCTTACACGTGTGGAAGGGATGAATTATATAGGTACACTTCCAACCCTCGCGTACAAGTCAGTTATCAAGAATAAGACATGTGATTTATAAAGTGATGTTGTATTTATCTCGTCTAACGTTCTAAGTAAAAAAAAAAAACAACAAAAATATATTCTTTTCACCCTTATTCCCAATTGTTCAAAGTTCAAAAGGCACTGCATTGTAGTGAAAAAGTGTTATTTTGATCGTTATTCTTGTATAAGGGTGATATTTCACAAATCGCTCACTCCTTTCAAGAACGTCATAAATCAAAAAACTTGATTTTTCAGGAGAACGTTTTTAAAGTTTAAAAATATAATACAATATATTGAAATAAATATCAAGCCACTTATTGAACTTTTTACTGTGCAACAGATCTTTTTAGGTAAAACCTGAAGGTTTTTTCTCAATTTTAAAAATATTAAGTATATTTAAAAAAATAATGAAATAATACCTTTTCTTCAAAATGCAAAAACAACACTTTCTGCCCTGTAGCGGGTAAATATTAAGTTAAAAATATGCCGCTTTTACTGGGATATTTCTGGGCATTCCGAAAACATGCATAACTGAAAATTGATGATTTTTGATTTATGACGTTCTTGAAAGGAGTGAGCGAAATATGAAATTTTATACTATTTTTTATATCTTGATGTTTTTGATCGTTATTATAACATAAATATGGAATTGTGTAATTGGCTTTTTTTATGAATGTAACTTTTTTTTATTATACTCAGGCTTCAACTTTATAAGTTTCATAGCCTATGCCTACTCGTTGGTGGATTTACTATTTATGTTTAAAGTTACCATAATTTCATGTAATTCATGAGTAAAAATTCAAGGCAAAAACACTCTCTCTAAATGTAAAGCTGTACAATTCCCGAATGAATAAATAAAAATAAAATATCATAAAAATAAAATCCCTAACATTTATTTAAATCCTACTGGGAATCAAACTCGAGACGTCCAGCATGGTAGTGAAACGCGTTCGCAACTACACTACGGAAGCAGACAAAAGTATATACTCTTTAATATTATTATGAATATGTGTATTATAATTTACAATTGTAAAGAATGTAAGTTTGGGTAAACACATTCATATTAATACCTAAAAATGGGTATTCTTATGAATGTTTGTATCCAAATAACAGTAAATAATTGTAAAGCATGTACTCTTGGGTAAACACATTCATATTAATATCAAATTATAACATCACAGTAAAAAATTCAATAAGTGGCTTGATATTTATTTTTAATACATTGCATTATGTTTTTTTAAACTTTTTAACCTTTTTAATTTATTATTAGATTAAAACCAATATTTTTAGCTTTTCCACTTTTTTATTTGACCAGTGACCGGGTTTCGTCGTTACCGACATCACCAGTCTGATGATGTCGGTAACGACGAAACCCGGTCGCTGGTCAAATAAAAAAGTGGAAAAGCTAAAAATATTGGTTTTAATCTAATAATAAATTAAAAATGCAATTCCATCACGAAGTGTCAGTGGATAATATTAACCTTTTTAACCTGAAAAATCTAGTTTTTTGATGTATAACGTTGTTGAAAGGAGTGAGCGATATGTACCTTCCCTTTCCTAACTATCTTACCTGCAGACAAGTCTCTAAGATAGACGTTTTGTGAGTTATTCCTTCAATAAATTATAATTGATAATCAATTATGTAATTTTTATGTACTAGTGATTCAAGAACAATGTTTCAAAATTGGTTTATATATATAGAACTTCCAAGAATTTGAGTAGTGTGGTTGTCAATAATGAGTAGAATTGGTGAATTTTACACTTGTGTAAAATGATCACTCAAACCAGCCTATGACGGTCGTCAGCCCCGTTAATGCCCAGACTTCCATATTCTTATTCATCTTTGATGAGATGTCAAAAAATAATATGAAAATAACTCCTGTAATTAGAGATAAACCATATTTTGTGAATAAGTATTTGGACACACTCAAAATGTTGTAAATCAATTATGTCAGTTAAAAAAAAATACTAGTTTGAACTGTGAGAATGCTTAGGATAATCAATTTTTCAACTCTACTCTCTCGGAACAACTTAACGCGTTCTTTCAGTACGCTCCAGATATATATGTGCCCTGAAACATCATATTTCACGCGCCTGGAGAATCTTTCAGGACTCCACGCACAAGGGCGCAATCAGCCCTCCGTTCGCCGGCAATAATAATTATCATTCGGCGTACCGAGATGAATAGCGAATAGTTTCGCTGACTCACCGCAGCCAGCGAACCCGCCGGATCCACTGCTATATATACACAAAGGCGGCGTTAGTCAACATTCGTCAGCGCTTTCCGAAGGTGCGTTTCCTTACGAGCGTAGAGTTTATATTTGATTCAAGTTTTACTTGGTGAATACCGCTATTTCTCTGCGGAGAGGCAGACCGTATCAGACCGTATGGAGGGAACCTGGAGGATTTCCTGCTCCTTAACGCATCAGCGACTATATTTGACCTTTATTTAATAAAATATTGAAAAACAACACACTTTTTTCAATATTATACAAAATTTCACATATTTTGACTATTATTTATATATGTGTATACATATATAAATATATATATATATATATATATATATATATATATATATATATATATATATATATATATATATATATATATATATATATATATATATATATATATATATATATATATATATATATATATATATATATATATGTGTATACATATATAAATATATATATATATATATATATATATATATATATATATATATATATATATATATATATATATATATATATATATATATATATATATATATATATATATATATATACATATAAACGAGTATATATGTTGTTCGATGTCTTACAACTTTTCATCTGATGAGTTTTATTGAATTTTTACAATATTTTATAATTTTTTTTTAAGATAAACTACTTTTTTTATTTAAGTTTTACTTGGGAAATACCTCTATTTCTTAAAATCTACTGACAGGTCTTTTGATGCATGACGTTGAAGGATAAAGAGGGAATTATTACTAATTTTAATAGCAACAATAGATTTTAAGAAATAGTGGTATTTAACAAGTAAAACCTAAATTAAAAATATGAAGTCGTTTTAGGTGAGTAAAAGGGGGTGATATTGTGGTGTTGATACGTTAATTTGTCTCATCAAACAAATCGCAGTAATTCATTCATAAATGGGCGCGTCTAACGCTCTACATGGTCGCTTATACGAAATCGGACATATGGCCAGAGGGGATGTTTCTGTCAAAGAAAATTAAACCAAATGATTCAACCGCCGACAGATTGAAGGCTTGCTAATATCCTTAAAGAGATTATTATAAAGGGAATAAGGAGATTACCATTTCTCAGACTCGATGCGAAAATATTTTTGGAAAAATCACTAATATTTTTAGTTGGAATATATCGTACCCTACGTCAAGATTATCACAACTCTAAATATGCATAATTGAAGATTTCAATTACAGTTTTCCAACTAAAATAAAATATTTTTTATTTAATTAATTTTGTCCGCCTCCATGGTGTAGTCGTTAGCTTGCTAGGCTACCGCCAGGTCCTGGGTTCGATTCCCAAGAGGTTCAAAATAAATATTAGTGATTTTTTGGTCTAATATTTGTGTATTATTTTGAGAAGTAAAAAGACTAAAAGACTTTGTTTTTTCATCCACTCTCATGTGAGTGGATCAAAAAACAAAGTCTTTTTATTTCTCAAAATAGTATTTCAATATGATCCACAAAGTTAATGCTTTTAATATTCAAAACATAATATTTATTTAATATCACCCTGGACCTGTATCCGAAGCGATAGGCTGATCACCTTTCCTTCGTGTATTTAACGATCAAGATAAAACTGTTTCCCTTTGCAACGTTGGGTGCGCATAATGCTTAGAAGAAGAATATACCATTTTGTTCTTAAAACATATTGAAACACGTTACAATGTATTTTTAGAAATAGTGGTATTTACCAAGCAAAACTTAAATTGCATTAAAAAGTGACTTCTGAATCAATTAATAAAATTAAAGTGTGACAATCGGTCTCTGTTGATTTAAGTTTCTTTAGTCAAAACTAGGCGTTTTAACATTCATACTCAAAGAAGTGGTATTATACAAGTGTTTGTTGTATTTACCAAGTAAAACATAAATTAAGTTAAAAAGTGACTTCTGAATCAATTAATAAAATTAAAGTGTGACAATCGGTCTCTGTTGATTTAAGTTTCTTTAGTCAAAACTAGGCGTTTTAACATTCATACTCAAAGAAGTGGTATTATACAAGTGTTTGTTGTATTTACCAAGTAAAACATAAATTAAGTTAAAAAGTGACTTCTGAATCAATTAATAAAATTAAAGTGTGACAATCGGTCTCTGTTGATTTAAGTTTCTTTAGTCAAAACTAGGCGTTTTAACATTCATACTCAAAGAAGTGGTATTATACAAGTGTTTGTTGTATTTACCAAGTAAAACATAAATTAAGTTAAAAAGTGACTTCTGAATCAATTAATAAAATTAAAGTGTGACAATCGGTCTCTGTTGATTTAAGTTTCTTTAGTCAAAACTAGGCGTTTTAACATTCATACTCAAAGAAGTGGTATTATACAAGTGTTTGTTGTATTTACCAAGTAAAACATAAATTAAGTTAAAAAGTGACTTCTGAATCAATTAATAAAATTAAAGTGTGACAATCGGTCTCTGTTGATCTTTAGTGCTCAAAACAAGTCGTTTTAACATTAATAAACTAAAAAAATGGTGTTACACAAGTGTATTTTTTTTACTTCACATTTGAATTATCCTATATATGCACCTGCGGAGATAATCCCGCAATGATTCGAATCAAAAGGTGTCCCGTTTTGCATACAAAGTATATATGTTACCGCACTAAAGTGGAACTAATGCACACCCGACCTGGACGATAGGACAAATTACAAAAGGCTTAATGGCAGCCCGCAGCGAGACCGGAATGCGGAATTGCATTCCAAAGAGAATGAAACTAAAATGCAACCCTTGCCAAGATTCTTTTAAACTTTTAATAGACTCTTAAAACTGCACTTACGGTATACGTACTGCGTATTTTCGTTTTTATTCATCATTTAGTATATTATTTATTGATTCGGCATTAGCACTGTGAAATGACATTTACAACATTTTGAGTGAGTCCAAATACTTGTTCACAAAATCTGGATTATCTCCAATTACAGGAGTTATTTTCATATTATTTTTAAACATCTCATTAAAGATGAAGAAGAATATGGAAGTCTTATATTACATACTAATATAAGAGTTTCTGCTTAATAAAGCTTCTTTACATCTCACCAATAGATGTCTCAAGACGCTGCATTTAAATGATGCAGTGCCCTATGCACCATTGAGGTGGGAATAAGGGTTTGAAGATGAAGAAGAAGAAAGAAATTTATGAGAAGCTAACGTAATCAGATATAGAAGAAGAGGAAAACCGAGGAAAACTTGGCATTAACAACTGTGTCAAATACTTGAAAATGATCTGGTCGGTGGATGAAATAATCGGTGGGTATGTACTATGAGATGCACTTATTTGAAGGATTGTTTGCAAAGATAGATTGGTGTGGCGTTCTATTCTCTCTGTCTACCACTGCTGAGAAACGGTGTAATAGTGAGTTAGTTTATTACTAAGTTTTTTTTTTTTAAAAGGAATAACCCGCAAAGCCTCTACTTTAAGGGGCTTGTCTGCAGGTAGGAAAGTACGGATAGGGAAGGTAAATGTGAAAAATACATCACAAACACCCAGACCAATTGAAAATTTTCTTCAATTTATTTTGCAATTGGCGAGAATCGAACCCGCGACGCCAGTTTCGCATTCGAGCGTCTACCCAACTTCGCCACGACGCCTGACAATTTTGTACATTTGGATGCCTAATTGAAATTTTAGTGGACTGTTACATTTTACAAAACTAATTTTATTTTCTCAATTTCTCAACAGTATCACACGAATTTTCTAACCTGCTAAATTTTTGGACTTGTAGCGAGAAGAACATAAGAAAAGAAGGGAAAAAAATTGGTACATAATCACTTCTCTTATTGAATAGTCATCCAATTAAAATCATCATATTTTTTTACCTCTTTTTGAATCCAGATCATAAGGTTGTTATTTTTTGTGAAGTTCATTCCACTTAACATTTATGTTCTCGATTGCCCCACATGTATGAATTTAAAACTAAACAACACTCTCCTCATCATTTACATGTTACATATTTTAAGTATGTATATAGCCTGAATTGTTACTGGTGTCTGCTATAAAGCTCTCCAAGTCAACTTTGGGAAGTCGAAGGATTTGGTTTGGATCAGGCTAATAGAATTTAAGTAAATAAAGTCTATGGAAGGAGTCCAAAGCTAAGTGTAATTTATGTTTTCTGCGATAAACCCACATATGGTAGTTACAGCGTCTCAAATAGACGATAAAACGCCCCGTACTGGGAAGTCGTACATACTGGATAAAACTACATTGACTGCCTTTAAAAGATTGCAAAACATTTTTTCTTAAAAACTTATGTAAACTTAGAATTTTCATTGATTGATATTTTGGAAGATTTAAATACATTTATATATATATATATATATATATATATATATATATATATATATATATATATATATATATATATATATATATATATATATATATATATATATATATATATATATATATATATATATATTTATATATATATTTATATATATATATATATATATATATATATATATATATATATATATATATATGTATATATATATATATATATATATATATATATATATATATATATATATATTTATATATATATTTATATATATATATATATATATATATATATATATATATATATATATATATATATATATATATATATATATATATATATATATATATATATATATATATATATATATATATATATATATATATATATATATATATATATATATATATATATATATATATATATATATATATATATATATATATATATATATATATATATATATATATATATATATATATATTTACATATATATATATATTTATATATATATATATATTTATATATATATTTTTATATATATATATATATATATATATATATATATATATATATATATATATATATATATATATATATATATATATATATATATATATATATATATATATATATATATATATATATATATATATATATATATATATATATATATATATATATATATATATATATATATATATATATATATATATATATATATATATATATATATATATATATATATATATATATATATACATATATATATGTATGTATATACATCAATGCAGTTAGTCATTTTTAACAAGTCAATATATAATACTTCCAAGTTTAAAATCCTTTGGGATTCTTTTCATGGCAATATTAAGCTAGTAAGATATCAAATAGTCAATGATCACGTTTTAGTAAAAAATGCACTTGGTCACTTTCTCCTGTATGACTACGATATATATGTAAATATACACACATATAGTGAAAAATTGTATGCAAAACACTCGTTATCCCGTTAAAGCATCACTACCTACTTTTTGTGTTGTCACCCTCTTCGTTATACAATATCATACCGTGTCGCAGTCGCCAAACTAGATTTGTTCATTTATTACGGTGGACTGGGGTCGTTTATAATGTCAACTTTCTGCCTGTCACGGCCATTGGAGGGATGTTGACACGATGACAGGTATAAAAATGAGAGGAAAATAATAGGTGACATTTCAGCGCGTAACAAGGGGGCGTGCTTGAAACAAAATATTGTGCAGTTGTTACATTTTGAACATAAATTTGTTTCATCCATACTACACCGTTATTGAGTTTGTCGATTTGCATTGTATGGAAGGCGAAGCGTTGATAATTGAGTTGGCTTTTGTTTAACTAAAAACTAACTAACCATCACGCCGCTTCCCCGCAGGGGTAGGCAGAGAGAATAGAGCGCCACACCACTCTGTCCTTGCAAACATTCTTCGCCTTTTCCACGTTCATGCATCTCCTCATACATACCCGCCGATTGTTACGACTCCTAACCTGACCACTTTCAAGTATTTGGCATACCTGATCGTGCCATGTTTTTCTCGGTCTTCCTCTGCTTCTTTTCCCGCTAACATTCGCCTCATAAATTTGTTTTACCGTTCTTTCCTCACTCATTCGTTCTACATGTCCAAACCATCTCAACACACCTTTCTTAATTTTATCGATAATGCTTATCTCAGCTTTGCATTCCTTCCTTATTTCACTATTCGCACATCTATCATACATCGTTTTGTTATACATTCTTCTGAGAGATCGCATTTCGACTGCATTCAGTCTACTTTCATCCTTCTTTTGCCAACTCCATGTTTCACTTCCATACATTAGAGTTGGAACCAGGACTCCGTTGTGCACTGCCAGTTTAGCTTCCGCTGATAGGTTTTTATTTGCTATAACTGATTTCAGTGCACCGTTCACTTTGTTCCCAGCATTCACTTTTGGCTTTTGTTTGAATTTGTTTATTAGGGTTTGAATAAAATTGAGTACTGGAATTTTTAAATGTTTAAACCAGTTTGTCGACAGTTTACAATGCAATCCACAAAGTGTGTTTGTTTGTTTGTACATTAAATGCAAATAAATCCCTCCATTAAAAACATCCCTTTTAAATACTCACTGTTTATTTCTGCCGTTATTTGCATTTTAATTAGGTGTGTTGAGATGGTTTGGACATGTGTAACGTATGAGTGAGGAAAGAACGGTTAAACAAATTTATGAGGCGAACGTAGTTCTACAAAACGAACGTCTTACAAAAATTCATTTTTAAACCGAGCCTGCGATATGTGCAATGTAATGCTTAATGAAATAGACATCAATAATGGTTCTTTTAATACGTTTAAGAGAAATATTTTTGATGTTTATTTGATGAAAAAAAAATCTATTATTTGATAAAAAACATATGGTGTAAATTTATTATATAGTTATACTTTTATGTACATGACAGTTAATTTTTATTTTTAGATTACTTAAGTGAAAACTTATAATTGGTACGCAGTTTTTTTATTTTATAAAATTATGTTATTTTTGTTGAATACTCTGTTGGTTTTCCAATTAAAAAAATAAATAAAAATAAAAAATAAAATAAAAGAAGCAGAGGAAGACCGAGGAAAACTTGGCACAATCAGGTCTGTCAAATACTCGAAAGCGGCCGGGTCAAAAGTCGTAATAATCGTCGGGTATGTATGAGAAGATGTATGAATGTAGAAGAGGCTAAGAATGTTTGGAAAGACAGAGTAGTGTGGCGTTCAATTCTCTCTGCCTACCCCTGCGGAGAAGCGGCGTGATGGTTAGTTAGTTAGTTATTTGCATTTTAAGAACACCTGTACTACGCAGAATTCAAAGGTTGATCAGACGTTTTTCTTGACCAACGTGATTTTTTTTAATGTTAAAAACACATAAAAATCGTTTTTTTTACAATTGTTTTGCTTAGTTATGAAAACAATAAAATACAATTTAGTAGACTCAAAAAATCAATATTTGATGAAACATATAATACATAAATTAACAACGGAGTTCTACAAATTGATAGATGACTGATCATTCTCTGTAAATGTCTTTGCACTATTCCGTGTCTGTCTGCTGTGCTGGTCGGTGTTGTGGGCGTCTATGTACCGGCCAACGTCGACTGACTAATTGAACTTAATACTAATCCCTTTCACTGCCTACACCGGGGTATTTCTAGAAAATTTGGTGACGGATTTAGAAACTTGTATTTATTTAGATTGGCAGTGACAGGTATATTGAAAGCTTTTAAATGTAAATTCATAGTAAATTCGGGATACAATTTTATATTGTTTCACATTTTCAATATTTCGCAACTTAGTTAAAAAAAATTGCTTTGCAAAATCAAATCTGTCAGGAAGCCTAGATGCTTCTGTATCAGATCTGGGCATGCATTGGGACAGCTTTCAATATAGTTCTACAAATTAAACGCCAAACCTATTAATAACTAAGTACTATGTAATATATTATTAGATTAAAACCAATATTTTTAGATTTTCCACTTTATTTTTATTTGACCAGCGACCGGGTTTCGTCGTTACCGACATCAGACCAGCCTGATGATGTCGGTAACGACGAAACCCGGTCGCTGGTCAAATAAAAATAAAGTGGAAAAGCTAAAAATATTGGTTTTAATCTAATAATATATTAAAATGCAATTCCATCACGAAGTGTCAGTGGATAATATAAATCTATTGATTAAGTACTATTTAGTAACGTAGGGTAGGTACTGGTTGTGTTTTTATATGTCACGCGAGTAAGTTAAGATAGGCACTGCTTTTCTGCCTATATGGAATACACGCCCCTGCTATTCCCTTTTACGCTTCTCATATGTCTCATTAAAACTGTTCGAACCCTCGTCTAGTGTAGCAAATATTTGCATCGGCTGTGTGCTACCCTCAGCTCGACTGCCTCTGTGTACCGCGTTTGTGCTGTGCTGTGCCCTTGTGAACAACATGTGCTATGCTGTGCTGTGTCGGCTGCTCCTGGTCTAGTCTCTCTGGAATTCATTACACACGACGAGAGGGAATTTAATTCACGCTCAATTTATGCATCACCCTGTGTAGTGTGTGACTTGGAATTTTATGTTTCATCGAGTGGTTTAAGTTCTAGACTTATCTTATTTATGTAACACTCTCTTATCATTCATTGTTCACTTTGTGTAAAACCACTTATAATAACACTATTTCATGACTACCAATTTTGAAATAATCATTCTATCACCAGGTCAAATGTAGACTTAAGTTTTCATCTCACTAATACGGCTGTCCAAATTTAAAACACAGTAAGGGACATTTTTTTGTAGTACGTTTTTTTTGCATTTATGGACTAAGTAGAGTCTACTTAGTCTAAAAATACAAAAAAAAACGTACTACAAAAAAAAATTCCCTTACTGTGTTTTAAATTTGGACAGCCGAATAGATGTCTCTAGCGAAATTCTAGTGATTCAAGCGTTTCGAAATTGGATCTTAGTGTTTGTAGAGCTTCCAAGAATTTGATTAGTGTGGTTGTCAATCATGGGTAGAATGAATTAATGAATGCATGAATGTTACACATGTGTAAAGTGATCACTTAAACCAGCCTATGACGGTCGTAAGCCCCGTAAATGCCCAGACTTTCTTCCACATTCTTCTTCATCTATATCGAGATGTCAAAAAAGTATATGAATTGAGTGAAATTGTTACGGTCTGACATTTATACAAAACTAAAATTTGAAAGAGAGACTAGACAAATGAATCACTATGGGAATATTTTTGAAAGTGGACTTGTACATAGTTAAATTTATTCAATTTTATATTATGGGCAAGTCTTTATTTATTGCTTTACTTATTTCTAATTTTTCTGGATTATCTAAACGAAGACCAGTTTTTTTATTCATGGAAAATCTCTATACTTGTTGATTTATTAAAATTATGGTCCTCAGATATATTTATAAGCATTATCGATTAAATTAAGAAAGGTTTGTTGAGATGGTTTGGACATGTGGAGCGTATGAGTGAAGAAAGAACGGTTAAACAAATTTATGAGGCGAATGTAGTTGGAAAAAGAAGCAGGGGATGACCGAGGAAAACTTGGCACAATCAGGTTTGTCAAATACTTGAAAGCGGCTGGGTCAGGAGTCGTAATAATCGTCGGGTATGTATGAGGAGATGCATGAATGTAGAAGAGGCAAAGAATGTTTGCAAAGACAGAGTGGTGTGGCGTTCGATTCTCTCTGCCTACCCCTGCGGGGAAGCGGCGTGATGGTTAGTTAGTTAAATATATTTAGATTGATGATAAGGAGAGTGTTATATTACCATAACACAAAGTTAACAATGCTTTTAATATACAAAATACATTATCTTATTTATTTCTCTCATTTGTGGTTCACAAGACAAGGTGATATGTTTCAAATTTAGGTCAAGTTCGGTGTGTAATAAAAATTCATATTTCAGCGAAAATGTGAATGTCGTGGCCTAGTTACGAAGACGTTTGAAAGAGAAACTGGCTTGTCGGTTCGATATTTGTCAATAGGGTGTAACTCAATAGAAAAATCCAATTTTTCATACCTCATATACAAATTATTAGTTACTAATAAAAATAAAACACTCGTTCGACATTTTTTTCTACTAAATAAAAGCTTTTCCATATATTATTAGATTAAAACCAATATTTTTAGCTTTTCCACTTTATTTTTATTTGACCAGCGACCGGGTTTCGTCGTTACCGACATCATCAGACTGGTGGGAGGCTATACAAATTGTTATGTTATATATAAAATGAGGCAGGAGTTGATAACCATGATTTGATATAATATATAATATATTTTGATTATCGACTCCTGCCTTGTTTTATATATAGCATTACAATTTGTATAGCCTCCCACCAGTCTGACGATGTCGGTAACGACAAAACCCAGTCGCTGGTCAAATAAAAATAAAGTGGAAAAGCTAAAAATATTGGTTTTAATCTAATAATATATTAAAAATGCAATTCCATCACGAAGTGTCAGTGGATAATATAAATCTATTAAAAAGCTTTTCCAATGCAACCTAAGATAGCTCTAGTGAGTACAGCCTATTAGTACAGTGTCATGGGACTTGTGAAGCCTAGAGCTTCTGTATCTGATCCGGGAATGCGGTTGGGAGGTTTCAATATTTTGAAGTAATTAATTTTATAATTATTAGGGCTGGTCGCAGTACTAATTGGACGTAAAACTAAGATACCATGATTTTTAATGCTACATGTAACAAAAAACAATTTCTCTTCAAAAGAAATTAATTAAGAAACGTGAAGAACGAAATAATTGTGATTCTACGTATTTGAAGCCACATAAAACCAATTTTATTTTTTGGCAATTGCGGAATGTGCGTCACAGACGTTATTCATTCCGACTTTTAAAAAGTATACCATTCCAGGCAGTAAAATTGTTAAAATCACGCGCTTTATTTCCTTTCAAACCCTTCATGAGATGTTTTATGCTTTCATCTCGTAAAACAAGTTAAACGCATCTTTTAACGTCGAAAATATGGTATTTCCGAGCAATGTACCAATACGGCTTCTTCCATCTTTTTGATCTTTAGAATAAAGTCTCTTCCTGGTTTTGAAATACCAAATGACTGTGAGTCGAGAATTTTTCTAAGACGAAGTTCTATTATTTTGGATCTGTCTTCTCTCGCTCTGTCCTCAAAACATTTGTGAATTTGTGGCAGTCTTGATTTAGACAGTCCATCTGGTGGGGGTCCTCCTCTTATTTCCTCTTCTATCGCTTTCGATCTCTTTTATTTATTTCTTTTCTTTATTAACGGCCATAGCTAATTTGTACAAAATACATTACATGTTGTGTAAAATAATATGTATGATAAAATAACATATTTTATCCTTTAAGTATTATTACTTGTTCGAAAAGTACACACACACACACACACACACACACACACACACACACACACACACACACACACACACACACACACACACACACACACACACACACACACACACACACACACACACACACACACACACACACACACACACACACACACACACACGCAAACACACACAAAGATGTTAAAAATATCACTTTTTTAGTTTATTTTAAAACAACAGATTTTCTAATGAACAGGTGAAAAAATACGAACTGACGAGAATGTCTGGAGTTTTCGAAACAAGTCCACATTCTTCTTCATCTATGTTGAGACGTTAAAAATATTGCTACATTGTTAGGGTGTACCTTGTACGCAGTCACGTTTTGGAAGAGTAAAATAATTTCTAATATTATGAATAACAAAACAGCCCTTGGGAGTAATGACGTCACGCACCCCCCATTATCGCTGATATTGTATTATTTGACAGTCATATAGAAGTAGGTACCTATTTACTCGTACAATATACGTTCTCATAGAATGTCACCATGAATCTGTCGATATCTAAACGTAGTACGTGTTTATGACCGGATTAATACCAAACAGTTCATTCATTTGAATAATTACTGTTTTAGTGCTAGGCTAAGGGCTGGTTGACCGAGAATATAAAAACAAACATCACCAATTATTTTAGATAATGGGAAGAACTTATTTATTTTAGTTGCAACATTAACACTTATCGTCAATGTTTAATATATTATAAAATAACAATTATAAAAATACATTTATAAAAACAAAAACTAACTAACTAATATATCGTAGTCGTACAGGAGAAATTGACTAACTAATAAAATAAAAAAGTTCAGTAGGGCCATTTAAATCACTTTTGTTTGGCAAGAAAATAAACATCAAAGCAGTTTGTCATTTTTAACAAGTCAATATATTATACTTCCAAGCTTAAAATCGCTTTGGGATTTTTTCAGGGCAATATTAAGCTAGTAAGATATCAAATAGTCAATTATCACGTTTTTTTTAACAAATGCACTTAGTCACTTTCTCCTGTACGACTACGATATATGCGGTAAATCGTTATATGTTCGAATGATAATAAAGAAATAATAAAGATGATAAAGAAAGAAATAATAAAGATAATAAGATAATAAAGAAATAATTAGATAAGCGTTATTGGTAAATTTATGTATTAAATAAATATCAAAATAAAACAACGATTTTTCCACACAATTGTATTTTATTATTATTAAGAACACTTAAAAAAATGTGACAATTGTTTCGCCTTGTATGGCATTTTCAAGCTAGCTTAAAAATGCCATAACAAGATGAAACAATCGTCACAAATTTTATTTTATGGGTTTTCAATAATAAAATACAATTTTGTAGACTCTAAAAATCAGTGTTTTATTTCAATATTTAATATATAAATTAAAATAGAGTTTCAGAAATTAAATGCCAAATGTTTCAAAAGTATATTATTGGTAAAATTAAGAAATGTATGTTGGGATGGTTTGGACTTGTAAATTGCATAAGTGAGGAAATAATAGTAAAACGTGGTTGGCAATAAAAGCAGAGAAAGACCGAGGAAAACTTGGTTTGATCAAGTATTTTAAATACCTGAAAGTGGTCAGATCAGGAGTCGAAATAATCGGCAAATATGTATGAGGAGATTATAGATTGTGGAAGAGAAAAAGATTATATAATTTATATTTGAAGCACTAACTTTGTGATTTTCCATTTTATAATTAAAATGTAACTTTGTTTCAAAATCACTATAAATATTTTATTATAATTTAATTATTATGTTTTAGTATTAATCAGTCTTGATAAAGAAGAGGTTAGCTTCAAAACCGGTAGATATTATAGTTAAGTTATAATAAAATATTTTTAGTGATTTTGAAACAAAGTTACATTTTAATTAGAGAAAATGATTGTTTACAAAGACAGATTAGTTTGGCGTTCTTTTCTCTCTGCCTGCCCCTTCGGAGAAGTGGCGTAGCCTTTAATATTGTACTTTAACCTGTATATACAATTTATTTCTTTCTCTGTGCTTACGATGGTACGTCATAAGACGTCAAGCTATTTACTTATCGTAAAAAATGAGGAAATTTATTCATTTGAATATAAATGTAATGAAAGGAAAAAATGTCCTACTTTCATAACCTTGTGAGCGTCTTGAGTTTTGTTTATTTTCTCACTCGAGTACAAACAGTCCTTGTACGCGGGAAGGATCAGCCTATAAGGGATGGGGTGGGTGGTGGCGAATGGAGAAGAGGAGAGGTAATGAAGAACTGGGGGTGAAGATAATAAAACCAGTCCATAAACACTTTCATCCGCGAGAACACGATAAACCTTATGTGCGTACATTTTTTTTTGAATATTCATGAATACAATGAAAAAAAATTTTTTTTGAAATAAATATCTAGCTAATTAACTATAAAGACGCTTCTACACAGGGATGGGCAGAGAGAATAGAATGCCACACCACTCTGTCTTTGCAAACATTCCTCGCCTTTTCCACGATCATGCATCTCCTCATACACACCCGCCGATTATTTCGACTCCTAACTTGACCGCTTTCAAATATTTGGCATACCTGATCGTGCCAATTTTTTCTCGGTCTTCCTCTGCTCCTTTTTCCAAATACATTTGCCTCATAAATTTGTTTTACCGTTCTTTCTTCACTCATTCGTTCTACATGTCCAAACCATCTCAACACACATTTCTTAAATTTATCGATAATGCTTGTCTCAGCTTTGCATTCCTTCCTTATTTCACTATTCGAACATCCATCATACATTGTTTTGTCACACATTTTTCTGAGAGATCGCATTTCGACTGCATTCAGTCTACTTTCATCCTTCTTTTGCCAACTCCATGTTTCACTTCCATACATTAGGGTCGGAATCAGGACACCGTTGTGTACTACCCACATTACTAAAATCTCTCAAATTGTCTCAAATTGTTGTCAAGAGAAATTTCTGTGTTTTTATTATTTACACAAATATTTCAATTCCATTGTATTTCTGTGAGCCTAAGCGGCTCATTATTAGAAATAGGTATCAAATTTTGGTAGAGTGAGTTCGAACCGAGAAACTCTGACGTAACAGTCCGCGACACTAACCACGGGACCACAGCCCGACACGTACCCTTCGTAAAGTGCTCTAACTACATTTTTGTCAATTTTGAAATATTTGGTGTATGTTATCAACTGACTGTTATCTACAAATATAAACAAACAAAAAAAAATATATAAAATAAATTACGCCTAGTTTTCAGGCGTACAAGACGCTATCTACATCAAATTTTCGAAATGACCTGAACTCCTAAAACGCTAACTACTTAATTTTGACAAAGCATAAAGTTTTAAAACAATTTAATACATTATTTTATAGTGTATTTGAATCTATGATGCTAGTTTAGAATTTCTGATAAAACCGTTAATTAATACAAAAAAAATAAGTTGAAAAAATATTCTAAGCTCTCTCCTGTAAAGTAACAGATTTTCAGATAGAGTATTATGCTTCAAAACGAAAACATCGTTCCGAGTGAAACTTCGCCGGGGACATCTATGTAAGTATAACATGTATGTAAGTCTTTCATTAGCCGAAACTTTCGTACAATCCTACAACACTCTTTTGGATTAGTTGAGAAAAATCAATTTCGATATTCGATTTTGCAACAGCATCAGAGTACCAGTATAATGCGACAGTCAAGATTTATTTTTTTCATCACCATCTCAAGTTCCGAGCCATTTCACCCGGCGTACACTCAAATATTTACGGGAACTATTGTGAATCCTCGGGAACTTTCGAATAGTGATGTGATGGGCGGGAATTTGAGAATCCCGAGGCTTCGGATGGAAAATTCCTGATTGAAATATTCCCAGATAGCGCTGAATTTAAAGTCTGGAATATTTTCAAACTTTCGTCCCGTGAATTTATCTCCATACGTTTGCGGTAACACGTTGAAGTTTCGGGTGACTGAAAATGGGGCATTACATTTCCACCCTTACGTATTTATATTTATTTTTCAACAAGCCCCTATGTGAAATTTATGACATCGAGATTCAACATGTTTATAAATAAAAATGCTGATATAAGTTTGGTCAAAATTTTAAATCTCCTAAAATTATTTACCAATTGCTTTGAATTTTTGACACAACAAAATTTAAATACCCACGTACGCATATATATTTTTATTAATATGTTAATAAATATATAAATATATTTACAACATTTTGAGTGTGTCCAAATACTAGTTCACAAAATCTGGACTATCTCCAATTACAGGAGCCACTTTCATATTATTTTTTGACATCTCATCAAAGATGAAGAAGAATATGGAAGTCTGGGCATTTACGGGGCTTACGACCGTCATAGGCTGGTTTAAGTGATCACTTTACACACGTGTAACATTCACCAATTCTACCCATTATTGACAACCACACTACTCAAATTCTTGGAAGTTCTATATATATGAACCAATTAAGAAACTTTGTTCATGAATCACTAAAACTTCTTCTTAGAAGTATATATATATATATATATATATATATATATATATATATATATATATATATATATATATATATATATATATATATATATATATATATATATATATATATATATATATATATATATATATATATATATATATATATATATATATATATATGTATATATATATTAACGAAAATTCAGAGTTGTTAAAGTACAAAGTTTACTAAAGTAATATTAAGTTTTTTTCGCAATAAATATATGGTTTTGAAAAAGAGAAATCGAAAGGTAAGGAGTTAAAAAATACATTTACTTTCAGTACCTACCTATATATTCTAAAAAAAACAAAAAAAAGGTTTCTTTTTCAAAAAAGGGTGTAAAGTGAGGAACGGCTGTATCATTATTGTCATTATTTTTTTTCTAATAAGATAAATATAAGTGTTTTTATTGTTTACAAAAATATTTAAATTTTCTACAATTTCTGTGAGCATAAGCGGTCATTATTTTTAAAAAAAATGTCAAATCGTGGTAGAGTGGGTTCGAACCCACAAACTCTGACTAATAAGTCCGTGATACTAACCACGGGACCACAACCCGACACTAATGAATTCCATTATTGAGAGCCAGTAAGTTTGTCAGTGTTCAGTAAAGGTCTTAAATTCAAGACATTAACATCCAAAACAATGTCTTTGATTAATTTACGAGTAGATTGACATGTAGTTTGCTTCCTAATCGTTATCTACGACTTCCGGTTGCGTGTCTAACAGACATCTATAGTTCAAACGGAGCTCTTTATCTTGGATATTAGCCGGCGCGAAGACCGCTGCGTTTCGTGATAAGCTTTCGGCGTAATTAAGTACAACGTAACTTCAAAGTTGGGTTCCTTTGTGCCAAGTTTCATCGGGGTGTATTCTCCCAGTCACTACAGACGTAGATAGTTAACTCAATTTTGAAAAGGTAAAGTATCCTAAAATCGATGCTGTTAGATTATTAAGTTTGTTATCTAACCCTTATCCGCACCCAATGATGCATAAAGCATTGTATCGTTTTTAAGCAGTGTTATGGTACCAATATCGTAAACCCTGTAAATGCCAGACTTCCGTATTCTTCTTCGTCTATGTTGAGATGTCAAAAATATTAAACATAACTCCTATACGGAGATAATCCAGATTTGTGAACACACTCAAAATGTTACAAATAAAATAACTGGTAAAATTATAAACTACAAAAAAATTCAATCATGTTTTCAGGCTAAAGTAAAAATAAATTAAATTAAGTAATTCAATCAAAAATTCGGATCTTGCATACAAATAGAAAGAGTCTTTGCTTAAAAAAAGCGTTCCCTGTTCCAACATAGATGGCTGTTGTGAACTCACATATACTGTGTTACGAGTTTGATTAATATTTCCTCGAGTTCCAAAAAAATTAATAGTATGGTTGTCAATCACGGGTAGAATTGGTGAATGTTACACTTATGTAAATTTATCACAACCAAATAAATGGGTCGTAAGCCCTGTAAATGCCCAGACTTTCATATTCTTCTTCATCTATGTCGATATGTCAAAAATACAAAAAATAGCTCCAAATGCTAAAAAGTATTTTGAAACACTCGAAATGTTGTGTAATAAATAAAGGAGATGGAAGTCTGATCATCCCAGGGCTAACGACCCGGTATTTGACTGGCTTAAGCGATCACTTTATACACTTGTGTATCATTCACCACTCTGGCAGAATGGTGAATATTTTGACAGCTCCTAAAAAAATAATAATGTCGTGTGGCAATGTCATTAATCTAACTATTTTGTAGTTAAATAATATTGTATTGTTTTATTGTAATTAAGGTTATTTTTTGTTGTTAGAATAAAATAACACCTTTGTAGTTTTTCCTATATGAATTTTATTTGACCAGCAACCGAGTTTCGACGTAACCGACATCATTAGACTCGACATCATGACAATTTTGTTATGTATTTAAACATGTAAAAAAGTACGATGTTAGAATACATTGCCTTATCTATAGGAGGCATTGCCCCGACAATGAATTTCATAAATAATAGAAGCACGCGAGATAGTAGACAAGTAATGAAATTGCTTTAAATTTAAACTGTTAACAACTGCATAAGGTCAAAAACCTTTAGGGTTATACGGTATATCCATTTAGTATAAAAACGTGGAAACTAACAGAATAATTCATATGAATTTTTGGATAATATATCCAAAATTAAACACGGTTATAAGATTGAATTCTAACACTCAAATTGTTTGATAATGTCTAAATAAGACGAAACGCGTGACATATCGCTCACTCCTTTCAAGAACGTCATAAATCAAAAAACTTTATTTTTCAGGAGAACGTTTTTAAAGTTTAAAAATATAACACAATGTATAAAAAATAAATATCAAGTCACTTATTGAACTTTTTATTGTACCTTTTTAGGTAAAACCTGAAGGTTTTTTCTCCATTTGAAAAAATAATTAAACAATACGTTTTCTTCAAAATGCAAAAACAAAACACTTTCTGCCTTGTAGCGGATAAATATAAAGTTAAATATATGTCACTTTTGCTGGGATACGGTACATTTTCTGGGCATTCCGAAAACATGCGCAACTCAAAATTGACGATTTTTGATTTATGACGTTCTTGAAAGGAGTGAGAGATATGTATTTTCATATAAATGTAAATAAAAGTAGAATTCAATCCAATAACCGTGTTTAATTTTGGATATATCACCCAACAATTCAATATGGAATTCTACCAACTGTCTGCAGTTACAATAAATAATTCATATAGATATATTAAGAAAGATGAAGAAGAATATGGAGGTCTGGGTATTTACACTGTTTACAACCTAACATAGGCTGGTTTAAGTTATCACTTTATGTTTTTAGGAGTGGACGAAGATCGAGGAATACTTGGCATGATTATGTATTTCAAAAATTTGGGCGTGGATGGTCAGGAGTCGGAATAATCGGTGAGTATGTATATATGGATGAGGAGATTCATAAATGTGGAAGAGGCGAATATTTTTTGCAAAGACAGATTGGTGTGGTGTTTAATTCTCTTCACCTATCCCAGCGGGGAGTGGTGCGATGGTTAGTTAGTTTTTTTTTTAACTAATTAATATATGGTCGTCTGAAGGATTTTTTTTACATTTATAGGTATTCAATATTTTATTAAAATTAAACACTTGAATAATCCACTTAATCGAGTTTTATTTTATTTACGACTAGTTTCGAAAACGACAATTGTTTTCATCTTCTGGTACAAATTAAAACTAACGAATAAAAATATATTTAGGTGTAATATATAGGTTAATAAAAATAGGTAGGGGGGTTAAGGAACATTTTTTGTAAAAGGAAACATTGATAATAATAGTGACGTATTTTGAAACAGTATATTATTAATTATTATTTTATTTGAATTTAAATTTTTATGTATTTCTAAATTTTCTAAATTATTCATGACTTGACCTTTATTTGTAACAATAAATATGGCTGGATGAAGAGAACATTACTCAAAAAAATATTTACACCAATTGATTCGGCAGTCACTTTGTGGTAATATCAATCCATTTTCCATTTTAAGTTTTACTTGGTAAAAACAACTACATATTTCATAATTTTCGATTTTCAAAAATGACGCAGAATGCATCGAAAACGTGTCACAATAGATTTTAAGAAATAGCAGTATTGACCAAGTAAAACCTTAGTTTAAAAATAAACTATGGTTGACCTTATTACCGCCTCCTTAGTGTAATGGTCAGCACGCTCGGCTACCGTTCTGGAGGTCCCGGGTTCGATTCCCAAGGGGGGTAAATAAATATAAGAGATTTTTTCACTGTAATATTTATTCAATATTACCCTGAACTGGTACCTGAAGCGGAGGGCTGATCCCCTTTCCTTCATGTGTAAACGATCAAGATAACACTGCGTTTATATGACGCAGTGCCCTATGCACCATTGGGGTGTGGATAAGGGTTTTATTATTATTATTATATGACCTCATTACACCTTGGTAAAGTGCAACGATCTTCTTAATCACAAAAGTTAGTGTATTTAATTTAAGATGTCATAGTCTAGACTCGTGTTTAGGGTTACTTTACTCTAACAGTGCTACCAGTATGACTGTGACCATGAATCACGACGATAGACACTTGGCAAACATATTACGTTTAAAATATTTTAAGTATATCCAAAGGAGAGTGAATGCTGGGAACAAAGTGAATGGTGCACTGAAATCAGTTATAGCAAATAAAAATCTATCAGCGGAAGCTAAACTGGCAGTGCACAACGGAGTCCTGGTTCCAACTCTAATGTATGGAAGTGAAACATGGAGTTGGCAAAAGAAGGATGAAAGTAGACTGAATGCAGTCAAAATGCGATCTCTCAGAAGAATGTGCGACAAAACGATGTACGATAGATTTGCAAATAGTGAAATAAGGAAGGAATGCAAAGCAGAGATAAGCATTATCTATAAAATTAAGAAAGGTGTGTTGAGATGGTTTGGACATGTAGAACGAATGAGTGAGGAAAGAACGGTAAAACAAATTTATGAAGCGAGTGTAAGTGGAAAAAAGAGCAGAGGAAGACCGAGAAAAACATGGCACGATCAGGTATGCCAAATATTTGAAAGTGGTCAGGTTAGGAGTCGTAACAATCGGCGAGTATGTATGAGGAGATGCATGAACATGGAAGAGGCGAAGAATGTTTGCAAAGACAGAGTGGTGTGGCGTTCTATTCTCTCTGCCTACCCCTGCGGGGAAGCGGCGTGATGGTTAGTTAGTTAGTTATTTACAAATCTGGGGTTTTATACACTTAGGAGTTAATTAAATATATCGATGTTTTTTTTACATGCGAGCTACATTTATTTTTTTACCTTGCTTATTTCTAGAAAATTAAGTGCATTTTCGTTTATTCTCATAACAACAACAAAATCTATTTTATTTTATTCTGTGTTGGGAACATGAGGGATAATCTAGTGTGAGCAATCAGGAACTTCTCAGCATATAAATAAGTCAGTTTGTTTATCAAAATAATGATAATAACCAATAAATTAATGAATAATTACGTTCAGCATAAGAAACGTGATTACCAATATATAATTGTTATTAGTCCGCCTCCATAGTGTAGTGGTTAGCGCGCTAGGCTGCCATGCTGGAGGTCCCGGGTTCGATTCCCAAGAGGGTCCAAATAAATATCATTGATTTTTCAGTGTGATATTTATTTAATATGACCCTGGACTGGTACCTGAAGCGGAAGGCTGATCACCTTTCCTTTGTGTATTTAACGATCAAGATAACACTGTTTCTATACGATGCAGTGCCCTATGCACCATTGGGTGCGGATAAGGGTTAGAAGAAGAAGTACTTGTTAATATCGTAGTCATACAGGAGAAAGTGACCAAGTGCATTTCTTACAAAAACGTGATCATTGACTATTTGATATCTTACTAACTTAATATTGCACTGAAAAAAATCCCCATGGATTTTAAACTTGGATGTAAAATATATTGACATGTTATAAATGACTAACTGCATTGATGTTTATTTTCTTGCCAAGCAAAGGTGACTTAAATGCCCCTCCTGAACATTTTACGTTTTGATAGTTGGTCACTTTCTCCTGTACGACTACGATATATTCAACATAAGAACAATGATTATCATCATAATCCCATAAGTAAAGCGGTATTTTTTTAAGAATTTTTTTTCTTCAAAATAAAGGTAAATACAAACCATTTTAGTAAACAATATGTTCTTATTTACTTCCTACGACTATTATCTTAATAATAATAACGTTGATGGTCACGGTCAAGGTTGCTGTGGTAGAATCACAATCAGTCCTTCGCGTGTCTCATGGACTCTGCGGTCAGTCGATTATTTATATCAAGCTACAACTAATATGTATCTAGATGTCTAGGCGACTGTAAACGTCTAACTTTGTAAGTATATTAGAAGCTACATGTGCTAAACTTCAGTGTACCTCATGTCGGGAAAGCGAACACGAACAGACTCTCGCGGACCGAGTTTAAAATAGCCCCCATTATATTTTCATGACACCAATCGATAACTCGGTAACTAATAACATGGCAAAATGAAACTATCCTGAATTTTTCTTCGGTAAATAAATAACGGCAGAAACGACGCATCTGTCGTTCAATACGTAAAATCGCCGTTTACCGAGAACACCTTGGATATTAATATGTATTCGCTGGCGGTGGCGGTCTATGAAAAATTAATGAGCTGATTTTCTATTTGTTGTAATGAAAATCTTACTTTATGAAGGGAAATATATTTTTTTACGATTTTACTGAGTTATTTGCTTTGCAAAAGAGGGTGTATCGGGAGGCCTAGATGCTTCTGTATAAGATCCGGGAATGCGGTTGGGATTTCAATTAATTTGGTAATGCCTATTTAATAAATAATAAAACCCTTATCCGCACCCCAATGGTGCATAGGGCACTGCGTCATATAAACGCAGTGTTATCTTGATCGTTTACACATGAAGGAAAGGTGATCAGCCCTCCGCTTCAGGTACCAGTCCAGGGTAATATTGAATAAATATGACAGTGAAAAAATCACTTATATTTATTTTACCCCCCTTAGGAATCGAACCCGGGACCTCCAGAACGGTAGCCGAGCGTGCTGACCATTACACTACGGAGGCGGAGGCAAATGCCTATTTAATCAATTTTATTAGTTTTACTTGGTAAACACCACTATTTCTTAAGAAAATGATGTTGAACGCACCAAAACACATTTCAAAATAGATTTTTAGAAAAGTGGTATTTACAAAAAAAACTTTTATTAAAAAAAAAAAACTAACTAACCATCACGCCGCTTCCCGCAGGGGTAGGCAGAGAGAATAGAGCGCCACACCACTCTGTCCTTGCAAACATTCTTCGCCTCTTCCACGTTCATGCATCTCCTCATACATACCTGCCGATTGTTACGACTCCTAACCTGACCACTTTCAAGTATTTGGCATACCTGATCGTGCCATGTTTTTCTCGGTCTTCCTCTGCTTCTTTTCCCACTAACATTCGCCTCTTATGAAATACATAGTATATATGGTATTCACCAGGAAATATAAAAAATCAAAGGTACAATTCAAGGCAAGATATTTTATAAGTAAAAAGCAATAAACTGATGTGTTATAATTCTTACAACTGTATTTAAAACAATTTTTTAAAAATGGCGTTGAGTAATGATTAAATTTCATGTTTGAAAATGATACGGTGTGCATCGGAACATGAATCACAATAGATTTTAAGAAATAGTGGTATTTACCAAGTAAAATTTCTTTATATACTTATTTGTTTATTCAAATATATGACATACATAAGTTACATATACAATATTCTTATAACATTCTGAGTGTGTCCAAATACTTGTTCACAAAATCTGGATTATCTCCAATTACAGGAGTTATAATCAAATTATTTTTTGACATCTCATCAAAGATGAAGAAGAATATGGAAGTCCGGGCATTTACGGGGCTGACGACCGTCATAGGCTGGTTTAAGTGATCACTTTACACACGTGTAACATTCAAAAATGAAAATGGTATTTTCTGGCGTTTCTCATGTGTGTGATTATAATCCAGGATTCGGATCTCACGTACTAATATAAGAGTTTCTGCTTAGTAAAAAGCTTCTTTACATCTCACCAATAGATGTCTCTAGTGAAGTTCTAGTGATTCGAGAACAAGGTTTCTAAATTGGTTCATATATATGGAACTTCCAAGAATTTGAGTAGTGTGGTTGTCAATAATGGGTAGAATTGGTGAATGTTACACGTGTGTAAAGTGATCACTTAAACCAGCCTATGACGGTCGTCAGCCCCGTAAATGCCCTAACTTCCATATTCTTCTTCATCTTTGATGAGATGTAAAAAAATAATACAATATTCTTGATGAGTAATTTCCATACCTCATTTTGGGACATGGGATTAACAAAACTGAAAAACATATGAGAAAGTAACAAACAAGAAAACACAGGGGAAAATGGAAAATATTAAGCAATAAAAAAAAAACAGTAAATAGACATATAAAAAACATATGGTAACAAGCATGTTTAAAGATAAAATATAACTAATCACAAACACAAATATCCTGGCATAAAGTATTTTTTTATTTCATTCATTTTGGATTATTTTATTATTATTTTAAGTTAAAAATAATAAAACCCTTATCCGCACCCTAATGGTGCATAGGGCACTGCGTCATATAAACGCAGTGTTATCTTGATCGTTTACACATGAAGGAAAGGTGATCAGCCCTCCGCTTCAAGTACCAGTCCAGGGTAGTATTGAATAAATATTACAGTGAAAAAATAAATATACTCATATTTATTCTTACCCCCCCTGGGAATCGAACCCGGGTCCTCCAGAACGGTAGTCGAGCGTGCTGACCATTACACTACGGAAGCGATTTTAAGTTAAAGATTCGAATTGCCTCTTTCTTGTTACGCATTCACAAACAAACTCGACATTTAGAGGCTTGTTAGCGGTCCCGAAACAGACACTTGTATTTCGGCTCGGAAAACACAAACATTTAGAACTGGGATCTTATTTTAGAATCTAGTTATAAAGAAATAAAACAATCGGAAAGTTTCACAATCGAAATACAAAACGGGAAACGCAAGTTGTTTATTAATTTAGCTCTTTAAATAGGTGGCGCGTGTTGAGTGCCGTGCTGTAAATATTTAACGATTGCTTTATTATTGTTTTTGTGAGAAAAACAACTCATTATTCGTTAAAATGTGTTCGAACGGAAAATGAACGAAAAACGACAAAATTGAACTTGCAACATTCAAATACTTCTTCACAAATCTGGATTATCTCCAATGAAGGGAATTTTTTACATTTTTTAATGTTGGTAGTATTTGGACATAGGCTCACCCCATCAAAGATGTCTCTAGTGAACTCATGCATACTGTGTTTCGAGATTAATCAATATATCTGGTTCTCGATCACGGGTAGAATAAGTAATTAGTAATTAGTAATATTAAATGCGTCTAAAGTGATCACTTAAACCAGCCTATGATCGTATGTTGAGATGTCAAAAAAGTAAAATAACTCCTAATCCGTCATAAGCCAGATTCTTGAACAAGTATTTGGACACAATTAAAAATGTTGAATTTATATTACTGTATATCGCTCACTCCTTTCAACAACGTCATAATCAAAAATCGTCAATTTTCAGTCATGCATGTTTTCGAAATGCTCAGAAAATGTACTATATCCCAGCAAAAGCGGCATATTTTAAACTTTATATTTACCGGCTACAGTGCAGAGAGCGTTGTTTTTGCATTTTGAAGAAAATGTATTGTTTATTTATTTTTCAATACACTAAATATTTTTCAAATGGATAAAAAACATTCAGGTTTTACCTAAAAAGATCTGTTGCACAGTTAAAAGTTCAATAAGTGGCTTGATATATATATTTTTTTAATACATTGTTTCATATTTTTAAACTTGAAAACGAAAACGATCTCCTGAAAAATCAAGTTTTTTCCATATATGACGTTGTTGAAGGAGTGATCGATTTGAATTATAGTAGGTATAAGTGGGAAGTCTGAAACAAGCGAATTGAAAATAAACTGTTTTTTTTGTTACAAAATGTATAATATTTTTTTATGTTGGCAATTAATATTCCACAATACAAAACATTCGAGTTTTATAGCCAGATTTATGGGAACGAAATAGAAATATTAAAAGCAGGAATCTTAATCATTTGTTTACATGAGGGTAATTAAACCTATTACCGTGTTCCTGCCTGTAATTTATGCATACATGTTTGATTGTAAATTAACTAGGACTTTTTTTAAATTTTATTCAATCGATTACATAACCTAAAAACTTTATACGTATTTAATTTATATTAGAAGCACTAACTTTGTGATTTTCCATTTTATAATTAAAATGTAAATTTGTTTTAAAATCACTATAAATATTTTATTATAACTTAATTATAATGTCTACTTATTAGCTCCAAAAGCGGTAGACATTATAATTAAGTTACGGTAAAATATTTAAAGTGATTTTCAAATAAAGTAACATTTTGATTATAATTTATACTTACACGTATATTAGAATATTGTTTTTTACAAAAAGGTCTTTTCTCCAAAAAAATATTTAATCATTTACATATTAATATTTCATTATACACATAATGACTAACTGCAAAAGTGTACCCTTACTGAGTTTTCCTGTGCCGAGGGCATATTTTTTTAATACTTCTTTATAAAACTACAACGTTTTGAGTGTGTCCAAATACCTGTTCACAAAATCTGGATTATCTCCAATTGCAGGAGTTACTTTCATATTATTTTTTGACATCTCATCAAAGATGAAGAAGAATATGGAAGTCTGGGCATAAACGGGGATACTGACGATCGTCATAGGCTGGTTTAAGTGATCACTTTATACACGTGTAACATTCACCAATTCTACCCATTATCGACAACCACACTACTCAAGTTCTATATTTAAAAACCAATTTTGAAACATTGTTCTTGAGTCACTAGAATTTCACTAGAGACATCTATTGGTGAGATCAAAAGAAGTTATTTAAATATAATAATAGTATTATTTTGATAGTTTATACACTGTTTTTTTCTTAAAGTACTACCTCAAAGGTCTTTTTTAATACGAGTATTAAACTATAGAATATATAGCTTTGATTCTTAAGCAAATAAGTACTTTTTACTTGCATAGTTATTTGTAACAAATTCGGGCTATATTAAATGTCGTGACGTATCAAGATTTGTTTTTCAAAAATGACTGAAAAAAACAGGAATGGAAAATTAAAATTGATTTTAAAAAAAATCATGCAATATACTTATTTAATGTTTTTAACTTTATTTTCTTTTAATTTTTCTCCACCGAAATTACGACTTGTATCAGTCCAAATATCAGTAAAATCTTAAGCTTCAATTCCCTTACAATCGATGTGTGTTTCGTCTTTTTGTGTGATTTATTTGTTTGTTTACACAAATTCTCGCTTATCAGCTACAACGAAAAATACTTCAAAAACACTTCATGTTATTTATGCCAATCAGATATTTTACAAAAATATGACGGTAATACAATCCGTTACCTTGATATATTTTTCCCTCTGTTTCATCGTGATAACAATTTTATTTTATCTCCTCGGTTAATTTCGTTTAATTTCTCCTGGGAGTTCGCTCGTTTTAATTATAATATTTATTCACTGGCAAGGTGACCTGCCCTGGGTACTATAAAAATAAACCCCCTATGCACACTCGAAAATAATACATATGGATGGAGTATGTGCAGTGGATGTGTTGGTTGGATGAAGTTCCCTTGAAATACATCTAGAGGAAGACCGAACAATTCATGAATGCTACAGAAAGATATGACTGCTAATATGACATTTAATTTTTTATTCTTTTAACCCTTATCCGCCTCCGTAGTCTAATGGTCAGCATGCTCGCCTACCGTTCTGGAGGTCCCGGGTTCGATTTCCAGGGGGGTTTAATAAATATTAGTGATTTTTTCACTCTAATATTTATTCAATATTACACTGGACTGGTTCCTGAAGTGGAGAGCTGATCACCTTTCCTTCATGTGTAATCGATCGAGATAACACTGCGTTTATATGAAGCAGTGCCCTATGCACCATTGGGGTGCGGTAAGGGTTTTATTATTATTAACCCTTATCCACATCAAATGATGCATAGAGTATTACATTACATCGATGCAGTATTCCTTGATCGTAAATTAGACGAGGATAGTCCAAGCATCAATTAATTAATATTTTAATCATCAATATTTCATTATAACTTAATTAAAATGTCTTAATTATTAAAATTATAGTTTAGTATTAATCAGTATTGTATTCATCAGTTAAAGAAGCGGTTAGCTTCGAAACCGGTAGACATTATTATTAAGTTAGACATTATAATAAAATATTTATAGTGATTTTTAAACAAAGTTGAACTGGTAACTGGTACTCGCGGAAATTCACCGGAGAAGCTCTGGAGCTTAGCAAAAAACAAATAAGGATCCTAACTAGGACCTTGACAGAACACTGCAGACTGAGGAAACATGACAAAATTGGACATCGTGACTCCCCAGTACGCAGATTTTGTATAGAGGATAACGCAATCCAATCCACATTCTCTATAACTGTGACGCACTCGCTCGCAAACGAAGTCACATCCTTGGAGGATCTCTACTGGACTCCGAGAAGTTGAAGCTCCTACCACCAAGACAGGTCGTGAGTTACATGACACACGTAGGTCTTGGGAGTGAGCTGTGATACAGAGGGAGGTCACAATAGACCTAATATGATCGCAGTGATATAAGGGACGCAAGATCCCTCGACCTCACAAAAAAAAAGTTACATTTTAATTATAAAAATTAAAAAAAAATATTCGAATCTGTGGAGGAAGCTTTTCGTGGAATTGGATCTTTGAGCACATACAATCGTTTATCTTGGCAGGAATTTAGATGTCACCGTATTTACGATTTCATTGCCAATATGTATTTACGAAGGATTACTGAATTCAATTCTGCATTAGTCGGCCTTGCACTATATTGGAGCCGGTATATTTAGGCTCAGAACTGATCGCTGCGATGTCGAGCTTTGCGCATAATTTAATTTAAGTTCGACGAGCTGCATTAAATTATTTCAGGTGACTGTTTGACAGCTTGAATGGCAGCTGTTCATATCTTGTAATACTTTATAGTTTAATTTGTAATGATACCGAATGTTTTTAATTCTGCAATACGAACTGTCTCGAGAACAGATGTTTTTAACGAAAATAAAATGTGAATATATTTTAAAAAAACATATATGTTTTAGCTTTTAAATTCTCATATCCTGCATTAAACATATGACACCAGTGTTATGGGATGTAAAAAAAAACAAAAAATTATGCAGTTCCTTATGCACCATCGGGTGCAGATGAGGGTCTGAAGAAGAAGTAGAAGTAGGTTGTAAGGTAAGCTAGGTACTACGTACTAAGGTAGACAGTAGATGTAGGTAAGCTGATAATACTTATTACGGTAGTTGGCTGTCCAAACTCAAAACACAGTAAGTATAATTCACTAAGTCCAAAAATGCAAAAAAAAACATACTACAAAAAAAATATCCCTTAGTTTGGTTTAAGTTTGGACAGCCGTAGTGTAGGTACTGGTTGCGTTTTTATATAATACGTCACGAGGATAAGTTAGGATAGGCACTGCTTCTCTGCCTATATGGAAAGCACACCCCTGAGGATAGAGTAGGCAGCTCCTTTATCCATATATTAAAAGCCTACAAGTTATAACCGCCCGACAATTTAGTAGCAGATGTCGATCCGCGAGATGGCCTTTAATCAATACGAGACTTAACGAAGCCAAATAAAGGCAGCCTTGTACTCAGATCGGTCGATAATCGGACACACTTGCCAAGGTAGGGTTATCTGATCGAGTTTATGGTCTCCTTGTAATAGTACAAGGTCCGGTAATGAACGGTGAACTGTTTATTGTTCGTCGAATCAATTTCATATTTTGTAATCGTTTTGATTAAGCTCTAGCAGGTGCCGAAAGCTCAAAGCTCTGACGAGCATCTTACGTTGTTTAATATGTATTAATTGATTCAACTGTTTAATTTAATCTAATCTATTCACAACATTTTGAGTGTGTCCAAATACTTGTTCACAAAATATGGATAATCTCCAATTACAGGAGTTATTTTCTTATTATGTTTTGACATCTCACCAAAGATGAAGATGAATATGGAAGTCTGGGCGTTTACGGGGCTGACAAACGTCATAGGCTGGTTTAAGTGATCACTTTACACACGTGTAACATTCACCAATTCTACCCATTATTGACAACCACACTACTCAAATTCTTGGAAGTTCTATATATATATGAACCAATTTTAGAAACCTTGTTCTTGACTCACTAGAACTTCACATAAGACATCTATTGGTGAGATGTAAAGAAGCTTTTTACTAAGCAGAAACTCTTATATTAGTATGTGAGGTCCGAATCCTGGATTATAATCACACACATGAGAAACGCCGGAAAACACCATCTTCATTTTTATTATTTAAGCTTATAATTTGACCAGGTAATTTATTTAATAAATTAATTTTTATTTGTTTTTTTTAACAATAAAATACAACTCAGTAGACTCAAAAAATATGTGTTTGATTTAACAGTTAATATATTAAGAATTTACATTTGTATTTATTTATTTATTTCGGTTAACAACAGCAACATATGTAAAACAAAACATTAAATGAATATACATTAAACAAGCCAATTATAGTTAACCACAGAAACATAAAGATTAGTAAAAATTATTATGCGTAGATCTAGCAAATGAACACGCATTTATGAGAGAAAATGTGCATTTGTGAAGTGTGTGTGTGTTGATTCTAGTAGGGACATACATACAATGCAGAGAAGATCCTGAGAGGACAATATCGTAGTCGTACAGGAGAAAGTGACCAACTAACAAAACGTAAAATGTTCAGGAGGGCCATTCAAGTCACTTTTTCTTGGCAAGAAAATAAACATCAATGCAGTTAATCATTTTTAACAAGTTTATACATTAAATTTCCATGTTAAAAATCCTGTGGAATTTTTTTCAGGGCGATATTAAGCTAGTAAGATATCAAATAGTCATTTACAACATTTTGAGTGTGTCCAAATACTTGTTCACAAAATCTGGATTATCTCCAATTACAGGAGTTATTTTCATATTATTTTTTGACATCTCAAGAATTTGAGTAGCGTGGTTGTCAATAATGGGTAGAATTGGTGAATGTTACACGTGTGTAAAGTGATCACTTAAACCAGCCTATGACGGTCGTAAGCCCCGTAAATGCCCAGACTTCCATATTCTTCTTCATCTTTGATGAGATGTCAAAAAATAATATCAAATAGTCATGATAACGTTTTTGTAAAAAATGTACTTGGTAACTTTCTCCTGTACGACTACGATATGCTCATCATTCGACTTTTCAACACAGATTTTCCGCAATTGAAAATGTTAACTTGGCTAAAACATGAGTTGTACTCACTAGCCATTGGAAACATAGGTGAACTCCGCACATAATTAGTTCGAAGGACAGGTACTCTGAATAAAGATTACGATATGATATATGACGGGTACGGTAGCCAGGTACACTTTACGTTATTTAAAAAAAGTATAGATTAAACAACATTATCCCAGCGAAGAACAACAATTTTAAAAATAAAATTGCAGTGTAATAAATATCACGATATACATGATGAATAATGCATATGAAGCACACACAAAATATCAAATTCTGATAAAGTTTATCGTTCGCCCGGATGTTTACCAACTGTCCTTATAAAATATTAAACTTGGGAAGCGGTCCATCAATAAGAGAAAGGATACTCTACTTTCTCCGATAGTCCAGGATTTATTGCATTTTTAAGCTACTCTCGCCGGCCTTGATATATTTCCGGAATATTTTTGCTAGTGATGTATCCGGCGCCCCGAAAATCTGTTATCCGGTTGCATTTTCGGTCCATACTCTCTGCCTACCCCTGAAGATAAATACGTGATAGTTATTAAAAATTAAGTAACTTTGACAACATCTCAACATAGATGAAGAAGAATATAAAAGTCTCGTTTTTACAGGGTATTTGACCTGCCGTAGGTGAGTTCCAGTCTTCCATCCTATGACAGGTCATAAGCCCTGTAAATACCCTAACCTTCATATTTTTCTTCATGCATGGTGAGATGTCATAAAATGACTTTATGCTAAGTTACTACTACTAACATCACACCGTTTCAGTGTAGTAGTAGGCAGAGAGAAAGGACGCTCAATTTTTTTTAAGAATAACTGTGTCGCCTATTGTCGAAATCCGCCAGATCCAATTTTATAAGATTTTAAAATAAATACTCTAACGAAATACCAATTGTGGGTTTTATTGGTTAAAATACATATTTGTATACTTGAAAACCCTACTAAAAAATACTTAAAAACAGCGTTGCATTTCAAATTCTGCTATATTCATGGAACTTGCCTTCTGACCCATATAGGCCAATCAGAGAGCGGGGATAGGTCAACAATTAAGATGACGTCATTATCGGTTTATGTCTCGTGTTTTTTAAAAATACTTAAAAAATTTCAAGGAAACTCAAAAAATGTAAGAATAACTCATGTGTGATGCGTGGAAAAAAACCCAGATATTTGGACAATATTAGGACACACTCAAAATCTAACTAGCTAAGTAACCAACATGCCGCTTCCTCACAGGGGTAGGCAGAGATAATCGAACGCCACACCACTTATCTTTGCAAATATTCTTCGCCTCTTCTACATTCATGCATCTCATACATACCCGAAGATTATTACGACTCCTGACCCGGCCGCTTTTTACCAAGTTTTCCTCGGTCTTCCTCTGCTTATTTTTCCAACTACATTCGCCTCATAATTTCACTCAAAATCTTATGAATAAAATAATGTCATATTTTTTCGAGGGTCAGATTTTGTTAGTGCCCAGTATTTTTAGCACCCAGTACGCGGGTGTTATTATTTATCGGTATTTCAAAACTCAGGCGGGCCTTTCTTTCGCCATCTGGAGTCGCTTGGCAGTGACGTCACGTGGGGAATATAGCAAGAGCATGATATTGTCGCCAAACTATTGATTTTATTCCTTTCCAATAGTTTAGTGCTGTTAGATAACGCCATAGGCGGCAGCAGAGAATGTCTCCGCGAGAGAGTACAAGGAAAAAATATTAAACGCTTAGATGGAGACGAAAATATAAAATTTTGCAAGGAGAAAGGAATCCTGGCTTTTAACCCGTCCTACAACTGAGAAGATTATTATTTTTTTTTTTTTTTACTTGGTAAATATCACTTTTTCTGGAAATCGTATATATATATATATATATATATATATATATATATATATATATATATATATATATATATATATATATATATATATATATATATATAATATATATATATATATAAATATATATATATATATATATATATATATATATATATATATATTTATATATATATATATATATATATACTACTACTACTACTACTACCATCACGCCATTTCCCCGCAAGGGTAGGCAGAGAGGATGGATATATATTTATATATATATATATATATATATATATATATATATATATATATATATATATATATATATATATATAAGAGTACCACAAACCCCAGTTCTATGTATGGAAATCGTAGTACACAGCCCGCAGCAAGTACCAACTTGCAGCCAACTGAGTCACAGAGATACCACATCCGTGCCAACGCGCCGTCATGCGGCGACTGAGTGCGGACAACGGACACTAGAATAGCGGGACACTAGATCAAACGATAGTCGAGTAGTTAAGTTGTCTCGTTCTCTCATTATGAAAGTACCAAATTTATTTGAGTAAAAGAAATAAAGATATATAATTGCGTAGATCTCGCGGTACCGACTTGTGATTTTTGCCGAAAAAAATATTTTGAAACATTTAACGATCTCAAAACAAAAACGTAAAACAGTATCAAATTCCTTAACATCATTTTTAAGATTAAAAATTATGGAGTAAGTAATTCCTATAATACTAAAGTTAGCGAATTAAAATTCATATGTAAGGGATTTCAATCTTCCTATTAGATTAATAAGTCAAAATAATGCACTCACCGTTTACGGTGTGTTTTCAGTTCAAAGAGATGTCTTCAGCCCTGAAATCCACGAATGCAATGTCCTCTGCACTATTAATCTAAAAAAACTTCACATTCGACAATGCACAATTTCACCGAGTTACTTTTGAGACACTTTCCGCACTCACTGTTAGATTTGCCTTGAAATCACAAATTCAAAAAGCACTACCTTTAGAATTCCCCTCAATTTATCACTCTCGATCGATCTACGAACAGGCGACTGGCATCCTCTTCTTGGAGAGATCTCGCATCCAATTAATTTTGATGCTGATGGATAGGTTCGCCCCCTGTCTCTTGTCCCCTTCGCAGGCCAAATTGGAGCAGCTCTTCGAGGGGTCCGATTGGTTGGTGAGTCTAAAGGAAGTCACTCCTTGTATTTTGGAAACTGCGGACGTGTGAAAGAGATTTCTCTCGTGGAAGAGATCCATTTTTATTATGGTGCCCTATTTTCTTTGTGTTTCCTCTTCGATACGGGAAATGCCTGAAAATCAAAGAAAACTATTAACAATCATATGAATGTCTCAACAAGGATGAAAAATAATATGGAGTAATGATTAAGATAACACTGCTTCAATATGATGCAGTGCCCTATGCACCATCGGGTGGGGAAGAGGGATAAAAGAATTTATGTTTATATATATATATATATATATATATACATATATATATATATATATATATATATATATATATATATATATATATATATATATATATATATATATATATATATATATATATATATATATATATATATATATACATATATATATATATATATATATATATATATATATATATATATATATATATATATATATATATATATATATATATATATATATATATATATATATATATATATATATATATATATATATATACATATATATATATATATATATATATATATATATATATATATATATATATATATATATATATATATATATATATATATATATATATATATATATATAAATATATATATATATATATATAAATATTTAAATTTATATTTATATATATATATATATATATACATATATGTATATATATATATATATATATATATATATATATATATATATATATATATATATATATATATATAAATTTTACCCATGATACTACTCGGATTTATATATTTCTTTATTACTGTATTACTGTAAAATTCTTCCCTTATTATTTTACATACTAAGAGACGCTTGAAAATATGGAAAATATTTTTTATCGAAATAATTGATTTAATAACTTATATTTTCACCCTTTATTTCACTCACAATATTATGAGTGTGTTTAACTTTGTTTACTTATAGGAGTTATTTATATTGATGATTAAGATCATCAAAGATAAAAAATAATATGGAGTAACAATTGAGATAATATTGCATCAATGTGATGCAGTGCCTTATGCACCATCGGGTGCACCACCATATATATATATATATATATATATATATATATATATATATATATATATATATATATATATATATATATATATATATATATATATATATATAATACAATAAAAATACTGAATGGTGGTTGAGACAAATAATCTTCCGAGTTTATAATGTGGAAATCCTACGCGAGTTTCCCGTAAATTAACCGAATTGTTAGAAACAGATGCCATCTTTTGAACACTTTGAATCTCCCTCCATTCATTCTTTAATTACTAATCTTCCAAGTCTTTAAAACAAACAAAAAAAAACTAATCGTTCTTGGCAGTGCTCTTGAAACGAAACTGGTAATACTATTTTACGCTCGGCTACAATTTGAATGGCAATCTCCATAAAATTTCACTGAAAAATCTAGAAATTTTACTAAAGATGAGAACATGTTATGGAGGGCATATACTTTCATATTCTTCTTCATCTTTGATGAGATGTCAAAAAATAATATAAATTTACAGACAGTTCGTAAAGAATGTACTTTTAGATCCACATTTTCAAGATTAAGTTAAAATTTTATTTGGTAAATGCCAGTATTTCCTCAAATCTATTGTGACACGTGTTTCAATACCTCATCGTATGTGAAACTTAGTCTTAATCCTAGAGTTGTGTCCTTGGGACGTTGAAGGATGAAGAGTGGTAGAAGCTATTCCTTATTTTTTATCAGTGAAAACATGGACAATAAGGGGGAGGCTAAATTCATTGTCAGATTGTTCGGGTTTTCAGAAATATTGATATTTACCAAGTTAAATTTAAATTTAATAAGGATCAATATTACGACACAGTGACTACTGATCAATAATATTACTTAGAAACTTTCGTAAGAAACTATTTTCATATCACCAATGACGTAACGGCGTAAATAGTGGTATATTTTTAAACTGGATTGACATTTCAGGCCGCTTATCGCTCATTAAATACTTACAAAAATCCATTTTGGCCTGATGAAACCAACGATAAACGACCTTTCTGTATTGTTTTTTGGGTAGCTGACATCCTGATACAGGGTAAAAAATTACTCCTATTATCGACCGGCCGATAATAGGTTAATATTTTCCATCACGAAGGTCCTTATCTCTGGCATCGAAAACACTCTATCGCACCAAACAGAGCGTTAACTTGACTTTAACGGAAACTTAACGCCTTGATGAGAAGGCTGTAAATTCAATTTATTAGTTTTATTCGAAAATAAACAGCGTGTTTAAATATACCTCCTGAATTTTCGTTAACTCATTGCTTTAATTTTAATGATTGCCAAGTTGATTAAAATCTCACAACATGTCCTCACAACTTCTTTAAAAAATGGATTTACTCTACTTGTTTTATTAAAATACTTCTTTATTTATATACACATAAATAAATATATATATATATATATATATATATATATATATATATATATATATATATATATATATATATATATATATATATATATATATATATATATATATATATATATATATATATATATATATATATATATATATATATATATATATAAATATATATATATATATATATATATATATATATATATATATATATATATATATGTATATATATATATATATATATATATATATATGTATCTCTATATATATCTCGATGTTTTAAATTTCACAAAAGGTATTTGTATCAAATTTTCAAAACTTTAAAATTTAAAAACGAACGAATATTTACTTTTTTATTTAAATAGATATGAAAGACATGTGTCTCTGCTCATAAAATTTTGTAGCTGTGTTCAAGGAACTCTCGTATGTCGTATTCAAACACCGCTCAATAAAGTTGTGATAAGCAAATAATGGCTTTTTTATCCGAACACTCGAAAAAACGCCCTGTTTAATACCATCGCTAATAAAATCCTGCAAGGGTTGTGTTATCCCTCGCAAAATGCGAGAACACCCTTTCCTCCGCTGAACCGGTGGGAAAACATTGTGTTATGAAGTTCTAACGGTCCGTGGATTTTATCGAAGGACCCTTCGACTTCGGCGAACTCTGCCCGACAACAGTCCTTAATTTCCGAGTATATTTACAACGTGGAGAATTTATTAAGCTCACTTCAGGAGTTATTTGTAAGGGATGAATTAATAACTCCGTTATTGATAATCGTTAAGGGTTTATTTTCCAAATATTGCTCGAAACTTCTTATGTAATTACGACCCTTAGTTTATCCTTATTCCAAACATTGAGTTGAAGTGTGCAAGCCACTGAGACTAATACGGGATAATTTTATACCAAATTAGTCTCAATATTTTATAAAATACAATGAAAAAATAAAAATATAAGCAAAATAAAATTTATTATAAGAAATAACACATTGGTCCAAATACTTGTTCACAAATCCAGATTATCTCCAATTACAGGAATTATTTTTTGAATTACAAGTATTTGGACACATTCAAAATGTTGTAAATAAATTAAATAGTTAAATTATAAGATTCGGACATCATATACTAATAACATAATATAAAAGTTTCTGCTCAATAAAAAGCTTGTTTTCATCTCACCAATAGAAATTGGTTTATAAATATAGAACTTTCAAGAATTTGAGTACTGTGGTTGTCAGTAATGGGTAGAATTGGTTAATGTTACACGTGTGTAAAGCGTTTATATAAATAAATATACATATTTATATATATATATATATATATATATATATATATATATATATATATATATATATATATATATATATATATATATATATATATATATATATATATATATATATATATATATATATATATATATATATATATATATATATATATATTAATATAGCAGTGTGGTTGTCTTAATGGGACTTCCATAATCTTCTTTATCTATGTTGAGATCAATAAAAATTACATAAAAAATAACTCCTAATCGGAGATAATCCAGATTTGTGAACAAGTATTTTGACACTTTCAATATTCGTTAAGATTTCATTCAAGTACCACTAAATGACAAAAGTCAAGGACAAATCACTTAGAAATGTATAATTTGATAAAAAATAAAGGTCTAAATATATTATACACATGCAATAGTGGACTTAAATTAGATGACTTAGAAATATTAGAAATTAAAAAGGCAATTAATAATAATTTACAACTAACAAATACACATGTTTATGATTTTGCTAAAAGCCCGTTATTAAATATGTTTCCAATCACTCGTCATCCCTGATCCCTTTTGACTGTGACTGCCAATCAACACAAAAGAAAAAAGCCACTTGAGATCTACCTCAGCTTCTTTCCCTAACCGTCCAAATATTTTGAATATTGTTTGGAGATAATGTTTTAGTATTAATCAGTCTTGGTACAGAAGCGGTTAGCTTCGAAACCGGTAGACATTGTCATTATAATAAAAAATTTATAGTGATTTTAAAACAAAGTTACATTCTAATTATATAAAATAAGTACTTACAATAATAGCGGTGCTCGAATATTTAGCGCATATTATATAAATCACAATCATGCAAAGTGATGTTACATAACGTTTCATTTTGTTACCGGAAATATAACGTGGGACGGAACACGGGTTCTGACTACTCAATTTCACTCATAAAAACATTCACTCAGAATCGTTTACAAGCCTTGATAATTTTTCGTGTTAAACCATTTCAGGCAGCTGAAAATAACGCTTTCATACTGGAGAATGGCTTTTCACAGAGGAGTGATTCAAAAGGAAATTGAACAATTTACTTTTTTTAATTTACAATTTTTATTTTTAATTGTCGTCCGTTTAAAAAAAAAATATATTTAAAGTGTTTCTAATGAAAATCGAATAATTTGTGTACTTTTTTAAAATTAACGAATTTTATTAATAAATTCAACTTGTCCGTTTAAAAAATTATCTATTTTAAAGAAATTTGAATAATTTACTTTTTGAAATGATTTTTCATTCTTTTCCATTTGAAACATTTTCTTTTCGGAGTGTTTCTAAAGAAATTTGTATAAATTACTTAATTTTTTTTGAACATACATTTTATTTTAATTGTCATTATCGCCAATTTTAAAGATTACCTATTGGAGTGATATAAAAGAGAATTGAATAATTTACTTTATATTTTAAAACATGTAATTTATGTAATTTTTAATTCCCATCCGTTTAAATCAAAGAGTTGAAATAATCGACAAGTATGTATGAGATGATGCATAATCGTGGAAGAGGCAAAAAATGTTTACAATAACAGAGTGGTAAGGCGTTCTTTTCTTTCTGCCTATTCCAGCGGGGAAGCGGCGCGATGGTTATCTAGTAAGTTGGTGTTAAAAAAAATAATTATCACGTTTTCAGGAGTTTCACAGCATGTAAAAATAATCCGGGGTTCGGATCATGCATGCATCCAAATAAAAGAGTGTTTACTGAATAAAATTATTATTAATCCCACATAAATGGCCGTTGTGAACTCATATGTCATGAGATCAATCATATATCTAGTTATAAAATATTCACCAGTGTGGTTGTCAATCATGGGTACATAGGTGAATGTCCCACGTGTGTATGGTGATCACTAGACAAACCTATCGACACTTCGTAAACCTGGAAAAAATACTCAGATTTCCATATTCTTCTTCATCTATGTAAAGATATCAAAAAAATGTAAAAATAACTCGTGAGTAAAAAACAGTTCGCCTCCGTGGTGTAATGGTCAGCGTTATTATCTACCGTGCTGGAGATCCCGGGTTCGATTCCCAGGGGGGGGTGAAAATAAATACTAGCGATTTAACACTGTAATATTTATTTACTATTACCCTGGACTGGTTCCTGAAGCGTAAGAGTGATCACCTTGCCTTCGTGTAAGTAATGATCAAGATAACACTGCGTCAATTTGATGCAGTGCCCTATGCACCATTAGGGTTATAAAAAAAGTGGGAAAAATTCCAGGATTGAGAACAAATATTAATATGAAAATATAAAAATGCTCAAAGAATTATCATTCATATATTTTGTTGATGTTCAAAATGTTTTGTAATAAACAAATAAAACATCGTTTGATACGTCAAATTAATAAAACACAGAGAATTTAATTAGCGTCCGGCATTAATCTTGTCAAAGCGTTATTTTGCTTTTGGCGTTCATGTAAAAAATAGTTGTGTTTTAATTTTTACACAACGCCTAAAGGGAAAGTCACTTGATAAAGTTATTCAATGAACACCAAATTCCACAGAAAATTTCATCATGGTTTTTAATTTCCTTTTCAATTGTAACAAAAATGGAATTTGCTTTGTAAAATTCTGTCGTACCAAAAAAAGACTATTATTAAGTCAAAGTCACGCACACACACCTATATATATAATAAATAATAAAACCCTTACAAGTATTTGGCATACCTGATCGTGCCATGTTTTTCTCGGTCTTCCTCTGCTTCTTTACCCACTAACATTCGCCTCAGAAATTTGTTTTACCGATCTTTCCTCACTCATTCGTTCTACATGCCCAAACCATCTCAACACACCTTTCTTAATTTTATCGATAATGCTTATATCAGCTTTGCATTCCTTCCTTATTTCACTATTCGCACATCTATCATACATCGTTTTGTCGCACATTCTTCTGAGAGAGCGCATTTCGACTGCATTCAGTCTACTTTCATCCTTCTTTTGCCAACTCCATGTTTCACTTCCATACATTAGAGTTGAAAAATAAATAAATAAAATTTAAATTTTTTGTTTATTTATAAGAGTTTACTTTAATATTTGGTATATCATAAGTGAACAGAATTTTCCATTTTTTGCATGTATCCGTTAGTGTATCATAAATATACCATATGGTTTAGTGGTTCTGCCAAATTGCAATAAATTTCCGGCATTGATTGATTACGCTCTCGTCCTTTGGACAGGGATTGCCAATCTTTGGGTCTCTCTTTTATTATCTTCTTCTTTTTCTAACTCTTTTCCGCACCCTATGATGCATAGGGCACTGCATCGTATCGAGGCAGTGTTATCTTGATTTTTAATAGCACGAAGGCAAGGTCATCAGTCCTGCGCTTTTATATTTGAATTTGGCGCCGTGGCGTAGTTGCGCTCGACTACTAAACTGGCATCGCGGTTTTAACTTCCGGAAATTGCTCAATAAATTCTTGAAATTTTTATTTCCGATTGATTTGGGTATTTGTGATATATTTTTCACATTTACCTTCCCTATCCTTACTGTCCTACCTGCAGACAAGCCTCTGAAATAGAGGCTTTGCGGGTTATTCCTTTTTTATCATATCATGAATACAAGGTGATCAGTAGACATTCATATCGTTATGTGTCCCTATTTTCACATAATTCGTCTTGGACTGGAGCTTTGATCTTTCCCTTTTCCCTTTTTCTTCCCTCCCGTCCCTCTTCTAGGTATTTCACTAACTTACAAATGTGGAATTCTGAAACTGAAATCGTTCAAATACCTGTTTTGTGTTACTTCTTCATGGTAATGAATGTATGTAACAGTCCTGTTAATTTTCCATATAAAATAATATAAAATAAATAAAAATATTTGTTTACGTCTGCCAGATTTATGTTTCCTGTCCTGTTAATCTGATATAATATACGAATATATGTGATTCAGTGGCGTGCACTTAACAATATATCAGGCAGGATATTCTGCATATAAATTAGAATTTTACACACACACATATCAAGTCTGTTACATACTCGTTCATCATCCCTTTGCCGGGCAACGAGTACGTATTCAGTAACAATTTTCCGAACATCGAGCTTTGAAGTAGCATACAGAATATAATGTAAAAATTGTAACTTAGTATTTAGTTTGGGTCGGAAGATCTTAATTATAATAATAATAATAATAATAAAACCCTTATCCGCACCCTAATGGTGCATAGGGTACTGCGTCATATAAACGCAGTGTTATCTTGATCGTTTACACATGAAGGAAAGGTGATAAACCCTCCGCTTCAAGTACCAGTCCAGAGTAGTATTGAATAAATATTACAGTGAAAAAATCACTCATATTTATTCTTACCCCCCCCCTTAATTATAAATTTGGATAATTTATATAAAAATATTTGATTAAAATGTTACCTCAAGGGCGCATACAAAGGGCGCTTCATTGTGAGGAAAAGAATATGATGGAAATAATTGAGCAAAAAATGCGTTTTTAGTTTATTTGTGTCCAAAAGATAATCTAATCTATCAATCTGTCCCTGTTTCTACTGGTGAAAGAGCATCACGCCATCGGAACCGCAACAGATAAGGCACGCTTGATAAATTAAGTGCGCTGGTACGAGCTGGTAAGATCATTTAACCCATAGCAGTTATTGTAGCTAACACTCTCCTTATCATTCATCATTCGCTTTGTGTTACACTATTTTTTTAAAATAAAAATAAAACTACTACTTCGTAATTACCGGTATCAAAATACTCATTTCTTCATCATGTCAAATTTAAACAAATGTAGAGTATATATTTGACCTGATGATGGAAGGGTAATTCGAAAATCGGTCATCAAGTAGTGTTTTTAAGTGGTTTTATACAAAGTGCATGATAAGGAAAGTGTTAATAGGGGGTTGAATTAGTTCTTGCCGTTTATAAAAATTTAATATTTCTCTGTGATTTAAATAGATTCCTTTCGTTTTTTTGTTTTCCTGTCCCCCGCTGCCTCGAACACCCACGTGGCACTTTCAACCGCCTCAAACCGCCTCAAAATTAAGACTATGGGCGTTGTTCATCGGCAGGGAAACTGGGTCCCGTATGCTCTAAAGGAGAGAGATATGGAAAGGCGACTTTGCATGTGTGATTCACTCTTGCAACGGCATCACAGAAAAGGTTTTTTGCATCGCGTCATCACCAGCGATGAGAAGTGGATCTTCTTCGACAACCCCAAACGCCGCAAAGTCATCTGCCAGCCAGGTCAGCCACTCCCTGCTGAAGCCAGCATTGCAAAACGCAACATTCACGGCTCAAAAACGATGCTTTGCATTTGGTGGGATCAGCAGGGAGTAATTTTTTTCGAGCTTCTCAAAGCAGGCCAACAGTCACAGCAGAGGTTTACAAGCAGCAAATGATCAAACTGAAAACAGCAATTGAAGAAAAACGTCCAGAATACGCAGCCAGGCACGAGTCGATTCTCATTCTGCTCGTCAACGCGCGCCAGCATGTTGCCAAAGCGGTAAAAGAACAGATAAACTCCTTTGGCTGGGAGGTTCTGTCACACCCGCCCTACTCCCCTGACGTCGCACCATCCGATTATCATCTGTTTCGGTCCATGCAGCATGGATTATTGGGAGAAATTTTCAAAAGTTATCGAGAAGTCGAGTTATGGGTTGAAAATTGGATTGCCTCAAAAGACAAGGTTTTCTTTTATAGGGGAATACGACTTCTTCCTGAAAGATGGGCCAAAGTAGTCGAGAAAGAAGGGCAATACTTTTAATAAATTCTTACTTTTAAAAAAAATAATATTTCAATTCAAAATACTACAAAAAACGGCGGGAATTAATTCAACCCCCTAATATATTACCATACCACAAACTGAACAATGCCTTTAATATACAAAATAAGTTATTGTAGAAGTCACATCCTTGGAGGACCTCTACTGGACTCCGAGAAGGTGAAGTTCCTACCACCAAGACAGGTCTTGAGTTACATGACTCACGTAGGTCTTGAGAGTGAACTGTAATACAGAGGTCACAATAGAACTAATATGGTCGCAGCACATAAGGGATGCAAGATCCCTTGACCTCAAAAAAAGTTATTGTAGCTTACCAAAGCGTGAGACGTCTATCAACCAATTCGTCTAAAATACACAGCTCTTTTATTATATGTACTCTGAGCCATATTTTTTATTGATTTATACATGAGCAGACAGACTTTTAGACAGTTTTTACCCCACCCTTTCGAAAAAGCATAACCTGTGCAGTTGGTAAACTAGATAAGTTGTCAAATTCATAAGGATATCGTTCCGTGTCAGTCTGTGCCAGGCACCACCGAGTCCTTAGCGTGCTTGCTACAATAAAAACATGTTCTACATAAAGGATAAATGGTAATGTCTGTTAAAAATAACCTAATAAATAACGTAATAACATGATAAATAATATGATAAATAACATGATAAAAAAAAACACGATAAATAACATGATGAATAACATAATACTTTGCTGAAACGTTACGAGTTTGTCCCTAAACGGTTGCTATATAGTCAACCCTGAGTTAGTGGTGCGGTTAGACGCAGAGGAGACCGGTAATCGATGTCACCGGGGGCATGTTATCACACAAAGTTGACTTCATAATATTCCCCATGCTACAAATATGAGTGTTAACTTTCTTTGTTCTACTTTGTAAGTTTGTGCTGGCGTGGTACAATCTCCACGCCCATATTTTTTCCAGAATGTACATATGATATTTTTAAAATTTTACAATATGCCTCTTTATTATACCTGTTTATTGTTTTTATATTTTGCCATATATTAGTATTAGTTTTGGTTATTTTTTTAAATCTCTTTTATAACTTTATGATTTGTGTTCCAGTCTTGTTAACCTTAATCCCATGTAGCAAAATGCGAAATAGAAATTACTCATCAGGAATATTATATATATGACTTATGTTTGTAATATGTTTTGAAAAATAAATAAACGATATATATATATATATATATATATATATATATATATATATATATTCACTAAAGTATTGTACCTTGGTACCTGAAGCGGAGGGCTGATCGCCTTTCCTTCGTGTGTTAACGATCAAGATAACACCGTGTTTATATAATGCAGTGCTCTATGCACCATTGGGGTGCGGATAAGGGTTTAAATGAAAGTATTGTATTGTTATGACTTGTTTCGGAAGCCACAGATGCTTCCATCTATGGAGGCGATTTTTCTATCAAGTATTCATCATTTTCAAGCACTGATTGATGCGAAACGCATTGAAACACGTGTCACATTGATTTTAAGAAATAGTGGTATTTACCAAGTAAAACTTAAATTCAAAACTGCTTATTCTTTTTATCCCTTATATGCACCTAATGGTGCATATGGCACTTTATTGTACTGTATCGATGCAGTGTATATATTTAATTCGGTTTTTCAATTCGAACGCCCATTTCCAATTAAAACCAATAAAAATAAAATAAAATAAATCCCTGCACATCAGCTCACTGAACGTAGCGCTCTACAAAATATGCAATTCATTAGTGAATGAAAAAATCAATCCCCACTCTTTCAAATCAACCCCAGCTCAGTCCACATTCGAAAATTTCCTTTCGTAGCTTGCCAAACTATTCAAGCATTATTTTCTTTCTTTATTAGCTGAGCTATTTGTATTATGAAGCTAAATAGGTTAATGGACTTGCATTTTTGATGTATTTCAGTTTGACGGCATTCACTGGCTTTGGTCATATTTGAAAATTACCACTTAAGATTTTTAAATTGATTATTTTTGTGTGTGGCGTTGGCGTCGCGACGTCGCATAGCAAAGGAAAACTATTTGAAAAATTAATAAAATATTTTGCGTCGTTTGAGAAGAGGTATGAAAATGGTCACATTAAATAATGTCATTTAAAAATTTGTCAATAAAATTCTTAAGTTTAAATATCATATAAACATCACTATCTCAAGAGACAGTATAAACATGATGGAAAAAAACACACACACAAAATAAATACTTTAAATGGAAAAAAACATTTTATCATCCATTAGTATAAACAATAAACAATGAGTATAAGTCCCTCTCCAAGCACAAGAGCTTAGTCTACTTTTTGGAGAGGAATAGCGTAACTAGTATTAAGATGTGTTAAAAGTAGAAATTTATATGATCGATCACAGAGTAAAAAAGGTTTTTATTTTTATTTTTATGAAATACTTGTATAAGACCACTTTTTGAGTTTATTTATGTAAACATGACTAGTTTTGAGTTTATATATATATATATATATATATATATATATATATATATATATATATATATATATATATATATATATATATATATATATATATATATATATATATCTATATATATATATATATATATATATATATATATATATATATATACATATATATATATATATATATATATATATATATATATATATATATATATATATATATATATATATAGAGAAGTTCCAAGAATTTGATTGGTGTGGTCGTCAATCACGGGTAGAATTGGTGAATGTTACACGTGTGTAAAGTGATAACTTAAACCAGCCTATGATGGCCGTCAGCCCCGTATATGCTCAGACTTCCATATTTTTCTTCATCTATGTTGAGATGTCAAAAAATACTTTGGAAAATAACTCTTATAATTGGAGACAATCCAGATTTGAGAACAAGTATTTGGACACACTTTAATATGGTATATGTACATATATATCTATCTATATATATATATATATATATATATATATATATATATATATATATATATATATATATATATATATATATATATATATATATATATATATATATATATATATATACATATATCATTTGGATATATAAATACTCGTATTTAGAGAGTAATACCAATGAACAATCAACTATTAATCTTTACTAGGTGTAGATTTTTTACATTGATTAACAAATGCGGTTTTAGCTGCGATACCCATACAAAAACCCGGAAAAAATTTAAAGGCAAATAATTCATCGTGGAAAATGTCATTTTATAAAAAGCCATTAAAACCAAATATTTTTAAAGTAATATTCTCGAAGTTGTCAAGCTCGTTTGAGGCCATTCATTTTGTAATAATTCATGTTGAGCTGTCTTAACATTAGCTTTACTTCGCAATTTGGAAACTTAAGCACTTTTAATTCGGAAACTTTGGGTATTTTTTGTGACTCCAGTAGACATTACAATTCTGCGCGAGTTTCAATTAATTTATTCCACTCAAATCGGCGCATTTCACGAAGTATACGGTGTTTCGAAAGTATCATGAAAGAAACGGATAATTGAGTTTACATTTTGTCATCCCAACGTAGATAAAGAAGAATATGGAAATTTAAGTATTTACAGGGTTTATGGTCTTCGGCTGGTTAAATAATCACTTTATTACAAAACCACATTCCTAAATTTTTTGGAACTCATACAAATATCTTGCATCTCATTTATATTAACATCATGGGTTTACGGGAGTCATCTATGGATGGTTTGAGAAAGCTTTTATTTAGGAGAGATCTTTTTATATAGTTGTATGCTAGTTCTTTCATACTGACATTTTTCATACTGGGAAACGCCTGAACACATGATTTTAATGCAGCTTTTTTTTTAAGAGAATTACTTGTGTTTTTATTATTTACACATGTTTCAATTTCATACTATTTCTAAGCCTAAGCGCTTCATTATTAGAAATACGTATCGAATTGTTGTAGACTTCGAACCGAGAAACTCTGACTTAAGAATGTGTCACAATTGATTTTATGAAATAGTGGTATTTACCAATTTTAACTCTAATTTAAAATTACTTTTTCTTCTTTTTATCCATTATCTGCACCTAACTGTGCATAGGGCACTTTATTGTATCGATGCAGTGTCTATATTTAATTTTTTTTTTTTTAAATTCAATCACCCATATCCAATTAAAACCAACAATCAATTCACTGAACATAGAGCTTTTTTTTAAGAGAATTATTTGTGTTTTTATTATTTACACATGTTGTAATGTATGTATGTTTCAATTTCATCCTATTTCTAAGTCTAAGTTGTTCATTATTAGAAATACGTATCAAATTGTTGTGGAGTTCGAACCGAGAAACTCTGACTTAAGAGTCCGCGACACTAACCACGGGACCACAACCCGACACACTTTTAATTTGACTCCTTTCCGTAGTAATTAGTTAATTAAGTTAAAAAATCCATTAGCCAAGTCCATTGGTATTACTAATGGCTCAAACGTTGGCAATAGTTCTACTAAATATGTATTTCTAGTTTTAAAGGAGGAGGAAGAGAGAATTAAACGCTTCACCGCTTTATCTTTGCAAACATTCTTCACCTCTTCCACATTCATGCATCTCCTCAAACATACCCGTCGATCATCCGATCCCTTACCAGACTACTTTCAAATATTTGACATACTTGATCACGCCAAGTTTGTTCAACGAAGTTGTCAATTATGGGTCGAATGGTGAATGTTACACGTGTATGAAGTGATCACTTAACAAGTCATAATAATAATAAAACTCTCATCCGCACCCCAATGGTGCATAGTGCACTGCTTCATATGAACACAGTGTTATCTTGATCGTTTACACACGAAGGAAAGGTGATCAGCCCTCCGCTTCAGGTACCAGTCCAGGGTAATATTGAATAAATATTACAGCGAAAAAATCACTTATATTTATTTGACCCCCCCTGGGAATCGAACCCGGGACCTCTAGAACGGTAGCCGAGCGTGCTGACCATTACACTACGGAGGCGGGCGGCTGCTTATGACAAGTCATAAGCCCTATATATACCAGACTCCTTTATAATTCTTCATCTATTTTAAAATGTCAAAATAACTCCGAAATGGAGAAACCTAGATTTTTTAACACGGATTTTGACACACCCAAACGTTTTGAACAATTATATTTATTATGACTGCCCGAGAAATCGAACCCAGGAACTCCAGCGCGGTAACCATATTAACATTGGTCTGTATGTTCCCGATAGTTACCTAAGACAGCGTCGACATAGATTGTTTCACATTCCTATACACAGGACCAACCTGCCGATGGTTATGCCTGTAGGAAGAGCTACCGCTATGTTGAACAATATCACATTGGATATTGATCTGTTCCATGTGTCCGAAGGAGTTTTCCGAAGCGGGATTCTTCTACACCTTTAAGTCTTCTTGCTTACTTTTAATATATACGCCTTGAATATTGTTTGTTGTGTATATATTATTTTTTGTTGAATAAATTGAAATTGAAATTGAAAATATGTGCTAGCCATTACACACGGCCACAATATAACACTTTAAAATGTTAATGTCAAGTTTATTTTGTAAGGGGTGTGAAAAGTGACAGAAAAGCTAATGCTTCAACCCCGCAAAGTTGGAAAGTAAAGTTTGCCGAAAATCTTCAGCCAATAGTGGCGGGAACACTTCCACTAACGCTTTTTGAATTAATCAATTAATGTCATTGCTGTGAAAATGATCCAAATCCATATTTCATGTTTTTTTGTGAAATCAATGAAAACATATGTACAATTTATAATATATATATATATAAAACCCTTATCCGCACCCAAACGGTGCATAGGGCACTGTCATATAAATGCAGTGTTATCTTGATCGTTTATACATGAAGAAAAGGTGATCAGCCCTCCGCTTCAGGTACCAGTCCATGGTAATTTTGAATAAATATTACAGTGAAAAATCACTTATATTATATTATATTATAAGTAGCCGAGCGTGCTGACCATTGCACAACGGAGGCGGTACGGATGTACAATTTAAGTCATGCGTAAAAATAACCTACATCTACGCAATTCACGATGGGTCGAGTGAAAAGGTAAAATTACCCTCACCGCCGAACACCACCAGTCGAGTGAAATGGTAAAATTACCCTTCCCGCAGATAGTGTGTTAACACTATTATTCTAGTTTTACTTATAATACCTATTGTATTCTTGCCAGTGCCTTTTACTATGACCTAAATTATATTGTATACCCGCACACAGGACATGCCTTTGTGGGATCTTTTTTTTGAATTTATATTTTATTCATCATTTTTTTGTATTTGAATTTATGTCATGTTTGTATAATCCAAAAGAATTTAAAATAAAAAAAATACAAAAAATTGATTATTAAAAAAAATTAACAATCTTTATAATATTACTTCCTGAGTTTTATTTCATTACTCACTACTAGTTTCAAAAACTACAGTTGTTTTCATCGACAGGCGAAATTAACAAAAACTAACGGGCAAAAAATTTTTAGGGGTTTTGAGGTTTTAATTACAGGGGGGATAAGTTTATTTACTTTGTTTACTACCCTACCAACCTCTTTATTTCCCTGATTTTTTTTACTCGTTAGTTTTAGAAATCACCTTTAAAAGAGGATTCCGCGACAAAAGTTATCTTAAACCTCGCCTCTTTCCGTTTTTTGGTATGACTTTATTATTATTTGAAGATTTTAATTTTTTGGCCTAGAAAAGGTGAATTGTCAATGAATAATGTCAAATGTAAGCTAACTCAACAAAGCACATTCAGAATATCTTTCTGAGTAGGTACTAATTTTTTAAAAACTTCCTTTAACAATACTTAGTGGTGATAATTATAAATACAAATAAAAATATTTTTAGTTAATGTTTTACTTAGTAAATACCACAAAAGTATTTATTAAGTAAGACATTATTTAAAAATGGATAGATTTTACCACAGTGACTGCCGAATCAATTCATGAATCAAATAATTTAATGTTATAATTTCACCCCTACCTAGACTCCATACCAAAGAATCCTTTTATATTTTTAATTTACTTTGTTTATTTTAAATTTTAATTTTAATCTTCTTTGTTGAATTTACTTTGTTTAAAAAAAGGAATAAATAAATGTGTTGTATATTCACCAACTGTTTCGTATTATTTATATATGAATTTTGAAAAAAAAAACCACAAAAAATATGTATATGTATTTATATATATATATATATATATATATATATATATATATATATATATATATATATATATATATATATATATATATATATATATATATATATATATATATATATATATATATATATAAAGGGTCCGCCAAATAACTTTTTTTTTTCAAAAACAGGGCGCAAAACATCGAGTGTAGCTTCGGCTGTGTGGCACGTAGCGCCGTCCTGTTGAAACCAAATGTTGCCAATATCCTCCTCTTCAATTTTTGTGAACAAAAATCCGTTCAACATGGCCCGATAACGATCGCCATTGACTGTAACGGCCACTCCTTGCTCATTTTCAAAGAAAAATGGCCCAATTATGCCTCTGGACCAAAATCCGCACCAAACAGTGACTCGTTTTGGGTGTACCGGCTTTTCAATGTATGCGTGCGGGTTTTCTGTGCCCCAAATACGACAATTTTGCTTGTTTACATACCCGCCAAGATCAAAATGAGCTTCATCCGAAAAGATGATTTTTTTGGCAAAATCGGCATCTTCTGTAAGTCGATCGCAGGCCCACTCAGCGAAGCGAAAACGCATTGGATGGTCAGTTGGCTTCAACTCCTGAACCAATTGGACTTTGTATGGCGTCATACCAAGGTCTTTATGCAAAATTCGTCTCAATGATGTCTCCGAAATGTTCAATTGTTGAGAACGACGGTGAATTGATGTTGATGGCGCTTCACGCACACTTTCTGCCACAACATCGATATTCTCGGGTGTACGCACTGTTTTTGGCTTTTCACGCTTTGGTTTATCGATGAGGATGCCAGTTTCTTTCACTTTTTTCACAAGATAACGAACATACGGAGCTGACGGTGCTTCTCTTCTTCCAAAAACCGTACGCAATTTTCGCACACATTCTGCAACATTACCATGATTTTCAAAGTAATGTCGCAATATTTCCCAGCGTTGTTCAAGCGTATACACAACCATATTCGCTTAGCGGAAGGATAAAACTAATTATCTGTCAAATCAGACATGAGCTAAGTGTTACCATTCACGAAATAAGCACTAGTTGAAAAAAAAAACTTTAGATGGCGGACCCTATATATATATATATATATATATATATATATATATATATATATATATATATATATATATATTTATATATATATATTATATATATATATATATATATATATATATATATATATATATATATATATATATATATATATATATATATATATATATATATATATATATATATATATATAATTTAGTGATTCTAATATACTCACATAAACAGATCTTATTAAAAAAAAATTCTCGGAAAGACTAATTAATATTCAACTAATATTTAAATAGTTCATATTCACTGGAAATTCTAACAATCAATTCTGAGCAACGTGATTCTGAGAAAATTCCTCTGCACTTTCCATCTCCTCTCTCCTTCCTCACAGCTTCCAACTCGCTCACTCAATCTACCCCCATTCTACCCACATCCCATCTACAGGGGCGAAACTTACGTTGAAATCGATTGCTGACAGATTACTACTGTATTTAATCGTACATTTATTGCAGCATATAAGATTATCAATAACAAATCCATGTAAAATATAAATATCCTTCATTCATCTCAATGAAACATTCAACTTCATTCGTCTCAATACTTTGGCTTGAAAATAAAGACAAATACTGCTTGAAAAATCGATATTTTTTTGATTACTGATAGAAAATAATACAATCTAAAAGTCAAATACTCTGTATCAAGTAAACAAAAAAATAAAGTGATTCAAGAACAAGGTTTCTAAATTGGTTCATATAATATATATAGAACTTCGCAAGAATTTAAGTAGTGTGGTTGTCAATAGTGGGTATAATTGGGGAACGTTACACGTGTGTAAAGTGATCACTTTAACCAGCCTATGACGGCCGTCAGCCCCGTAAATCCCTAGACTTCCATATTCTTCTTCATCTTTGATGAGATGTCAAAAAATAATATAAACAAAAAAACTTAAAAATTAAAATGGCATAAATGTTGTATGTAACTTATCACTCCATAAGTACTCACAACATTCAAACCATATTGAAATAATCCTAAAAATATGGAACTGAATAGTTTAAATACTTTTCTTTGCTATGTGTATTATTTTTCAATGTTTATTTCTATTTTGAATACGGCCTATTCTTTATTTTTTACCAGTCCAATAGTAATCACTATTTGGGATGCCTTCATTGTAAAAAAAAATGTGATAAGTACACCACATAAAACTTACGCTTTTATAAATAAATAGTACAATCTATGAAATTTTATAATAAATGGTATGAAATCGTTCTATGCTACGATTTTTTTTAAAGTTATAAATCATATGCATTTTTTCTTTCAAAATCACGCCTCGCCACTGACTCCTTCGTTTCGTCTCACTCTGCATACAATATATACGCATACCTTTGTATACGTGTCGGCAATCCAAAGTTAGTGATTGCATTTTCATCTTGTTTGTCCAATATAGAGTTGAATCTCCGTTCTAATTCAACTTGATTCCTAGTTTTAATTGATTCGCGTGCAATATAATGCAATAACGTGACTCCAATACACTGCATCAATATGATATCAATCTGTTCAATACGATATTTTACAAATTTCATCGTTTTGAAAAATATCACGGATATTATTACGAGATCCATAAAACAGAAACACATCAAACAGGAGTCGATTCCCAGGGAGAATATATATATATATATATATATATATATATATATATATATATATATATATATATATATATATATATATATATATATATATATATATATATATATATATATATATATATATATATATATATATATATATATATATATATATATATATATATATATATATATATATATATATATATATATATATATATATATATATATATATATATATATATATATATATATATATATATATATATATATATATATATATATATATATATATATATATATATATATATATATATATATATATATATATATATATATATATATATATATATATATATAAATATATATATTTATATATAAATGTTTATTCACTGTAATATATATCTGATATTGCATTACCTGGGATTGATATCCAAAGTTTATGACTTTTAACCTTTCCTTCATATATTTAGCAATCAACTAAACATTGCATTTGATGTAGCATCCTATGCACCTTTGGGTGCGGATACGGGTAAGAAAAAGAGTGAAAACCCAATCATTAACTTTTTTAAATTAAGTTGTAAATAATTAAATAATTACTTTAAACTGGTAACTAACCCTATAAATATGTATCAAGAAAAATATGCATTTTTGGTGTCATGCATCACGCCTAGCAAAAAAATCCATTGAAAATTCTACCAAAATAATATTTTTATTCGTATTTTAATGTTTTAGAACTAGTAAATGTTTAACCCTGACGTTGACAAGGTTTTTGTCGAAACCGGTTAGAGTAAAAATGTACCAATAAAAAAATGGTCAAAACAAAGATATTTTATTTTATAAAGTTTGTAAAATGTGCCACAAATTATCTGCGAAAAATATTCAAGAAAATGTACAAAAATACATTGACCTTCTCGCACGTATTTAAAAAAAAACTCATTTGTATTGTGGAATTTATGTAGACTATTAGACACAGAAGCATTTTTTTATATATTTTTTTTTAGGAATTTCAGAGGGGCTTTATACGAGGTTTATTTGTATTTGAGGGAGCAAAATATGAATTTGTAACATATTAAAGATGGTGTTAATAAATTACATGTATAGGTAAAATAAAATCAATTTTCTTCCAATAAAGCAAAGCAGTGCTATGAGTATGAATAATGTTACAATAATAAACAGATTTTATGTGCGTGGATGGAAATCTTCAAACACTCACAAAGGTTCATCGTTACATCATTTTCAAATATGATGAGTTATATGTTTTTTGTAGAACTATTTTGAGTGATCAAGCGAGTCTTAAAGTACTGTAAACAAATCTGAACAAAGGGAACTATTTTTCTACAATTCGACATATTGCATTGGTGTTCACGATTTATTATTGTCATTATAAATGTTAAACTTTTGTATAAATCATATCTTAATTTCGACAAAATGGTGTACAATTTTATGCATCTCTCATCTCTTTGCATGAAGATCTTTGCACTTTGAAGGCCCGTATAGAATGTGAAAGAGTGTGCCTGTATTCCTTGGTGAAAGGAGGGATTTGAGATTGGAAATAAACCAAGATGAGAGCCGATCCGTCGCGGCTGCTGGAGCCGGGGTACAGATATCTCATTGCAACGCTTCGTTTGCTTTGTGAGGGAGATAAATGGACTGGAAACCAACAGAATGATCGTGTTTCTGAATGCATCTGCCTCAGAAAAGCATGTCTACGTCCTACACATTGGCGGATTAGGTTGTAAACACGTTCGGTTCCAAATAAAAGTAGAATTAACAATTTTAATATGTTTTCTTGAATTTTTTTCGCAGATACTTTGTGGCACATTTTATAAACATTATAAAATTAAACATCTTTGTTTTAACCACTTATGATGTTTTTACTGTTATAGAATTTAATAAACTCTGATGACGACAAGGTTCTTGTCGAAACCGGTAGGTTAAAGTTTGTACCAATAATAAAAAAGTGGTTAAAACAAAGTTGTTTGATATTATAGAATTTAATAAACCCTAATGATGACAAGGGTCTCGTTGAAACCGGTAGGTTAAAGTGTACTCATAAGAAAGAATGGTAAAACAAAATTATTAGGCAAATGAAATTGGAAAAAGGAGCAGAGGATGACAGAGAAAAACATGGCATGATCAGGTATGCCAAATACTTGAAAGTGGCCAGGATAGGAGTCGTAATAATCGGCGGGTATGTATGAGGAGATGCACGAACGTGGAAGAGGCGAAGAATGTTTGCAAAGACAGAGTGGTGTGGCGTTCTATTCTCTCTGCCTACCCCTGCAGGGAAGCGGCGTGTTGGTTAGTTAGTTAGTTTTTTAATAAATAAGCTTAATACTTCACAAATCGCTTAACTGATAGCGAAATAATCGGTCATACTTTATTAATGTATCGAAAACCTTACTGGTATGCAGAAGGATCTACGACCATTGCATACAAACAGGTTTTAAGAATTAATGCAATATGGATGTTCAATAATGGGTATAATGGTGATCGTTACACAAGTGTATAAAACGATCGCTTAACCCAACCGACTGCCAGATGGTAAGCCCTGGGGTGCTCAGACTTCCATCTTCTTTCATAAAAAAAGGGATGAATGATACATGTTTCACATCAAGTTGAGGCACAAAAATAGAATTAAGTATTTAATATTATTTTTAATGAAATATATGGAAATATTTGAAATATTGCTTTGTAAGACTTAATACTGCCTAAGGCAGTATTAAATCTCAGCGAAGTGTGACAAAAAATATGAAATAAAATAGTGAAAAACCTGAAAACCTAAATGATAAACCTGAAACTCGAAAATGAAAAAGATTTTTTCAGATTTTTTCTACGAGATATTGTATTTTGAAGGCGCGTATTTTAAAGATGATTTCTTTTATAAACTGCGTTCTTCAGAGTATTACGAGTACCTACCAAACATTTTTTTCTTATTTTTTTTTCGGAAAGCAAGCGAATTTTGTAAATAGTTTGATGTTCGTCATGATTTAGTGGCGACATTTTTTGCTCTGAATCAGGGTAGGAACTCCAAAAAGATTTCGAGGAATCCCTTTATATCAAAATACACATGGTGGTACATAAACTACCTACATTTTTAACAGATAAGTGAAAATATTTTTTGATTTAAAATGTACAAGATATTAAATATGATATTAAAGATATTAAAAATGTACTTTACAACATTTTGAGTGTGTCCAAATAATTGTTCACAAAATCTGGATTATCTCCAATTACACGAGTTATTTTCATATTATTTTTTGACATCTCACCAAAAATTAAGAAGAATATGGAAGTCTCACCAAAAGATGTCTCTAGCGAAGTTCTAGTGATCCAAGAACAAGGTTTCTAAATTGGTTCATATACATAGAACTTCCAAGAACTTGAGTAGTGTGGTTGTCAATAATGGGTAGAATTGGTGAATGTTACGTGTGTAAAGTGATCACTTAAACTAGACCGTCATAAATTTTTTGTCAGCCCCGTAAATGCCCAGACTTCCATATTCTTCTTCATCTTTGATGAGATGTCAAAAAATAATATTTAAAAATGCTCCAAAGAGCAAGAATGGAAAGACAGTTTATAACTGATATCAAAGTCCGGAATGTATCCCATCTGCAGCATGCGCTTAGAGAAGAGAAGTACGAGCTATTGCACCTAATCATAAAAGGCAAAATAGAAGGTCGAGAAGGTGTGGGCAGAAGGCAGATCTCCTGGCTTTGGAATATACAAAATTGGAAGGAGATCAGAACAGTTGAAGCGTTGTGTAGAGCTGCTCAAGACAAGGACATTTGCTCTCAAGCTATCGATGGAACAATATAGTCAGCAACGCAAATGTTCTCCAAAGGGCAAGAGTAGGAGGAATAAATTTAATCAATTTTTCGGTGACTATGAGTTACTAGACATGGTGTTATAATATTTGATGTAATACCTCGTGACAAGGAAGAGACGCGAATCTATTTCTAGGTGCTGGTACTGAATTATTGAGCGGTGGTGGGGGTGTGTAACTACGGGGACGAGGGGAGGGGGAGGCACTCCGGGAGGGCGGAGAGTGGGGGTCAAATGTACCATATACAGTATGTTGAGATTTATTTCAATAATCCGATTTTCACATTTTTGTTTTGTACTGACATTTCTTGGTGAAACCATATTTTTTATAATAAAATAACAACTAGGGTAGGTACATACATATAACATTTCACTCACTCCTTTCAAGAACGTCATAAATCAAAAATCGACAATATTCAGTTCTGCATGTTTTCGGAATGTCCAGAAAAAATACTGTACCCCAGCAAAAGCGGCATATTTTTAACTTAATATTTACCAGCTACAAGGTAGAAAGTGTTGTTTTTGCATTTTGAAGAAAAGGTATTGTTTAATTATTTTTTTAAAATACCATTTTTTTAAATGGAGAAAAAACATTCAGGTTTTACCTTAAAAGATCTAAAAAAAAGTTAAATAAGTGGCTTGATATTTATTTTCAATACATTTTATTTTATATTTAAACATTAAAAACGATCTCCTAATAAATCAAGTGTTTTTATTTATGACGTTGTTGAAAGGAGTTAGCGACATGTTCAATGAAACTCTTGACTTAACTAGTGCCTATGAAGACATCTGTGTATGGTAAATTGTTTTTTTTTTTGTTGTTATAGTTTCGAGGTTTGTACTAAATTGGAGTTTGAGTCAATTATTTAATGAATAATTTTATACAATACTAGTTGTACCTGACCAAGTGTTGTTATGACTGTTACGTGTCAATTGTAATTTTTTAATTATACGGTACAGGGAAAGGTTAACTAACATTGTAACTGATGCTGACCTTTTTATCAAAATGCTTGCTAAGATAATATCGCTATTAACCTTCGATAAATCGTTTACATCGATCGATGTCGTTGTCTCCTTGTGTACCTTGAACGATGTGATTTCCCTAATCATCTCTTTTCAGGCTGTGTGTTCGTTAATTTACTATTGAATAAGGTAATCCAACCCTCATTTGATGATCAGAAAGCCCTTTGTCATGTTTAGCAAACCATGCCCTAAAGGCCAGTTAAGTCGGGAGTACAATACACAATGAATGTAGTTAGCCGTTGAAAGGGTTTAAATGCCCTGGCAAGATAATAAGAGCTTAGCGACAATCATGTAACTAAATACTTTGTCGAAGAGTCGTAGAAATGATGCAAGCGTTATTTTAGTACCAACATTTTAAGTGTGTCCAAATACTTGTTCACAAATTTGAATTATCTCCAATTATAGGAGTTATTTTTCATATTTTTTTTTGACATCTCATCAAAGATGAAGAAGAATATGGAAGGCAGGGCATTTACGGGGCTGACGACCGTCATAAGCTGGTTCAAGTGATCAATTTACACATGTGTAACATTCACCAATTCTATCCATTATTGACAACCACACTACTCAAATTTTTGGAAGTTCTATATATATGAACCAATTTTGAAACATTGTTATTGAATCACTAGAACTTCACTAGAGACATCTATTGGTGATATAAAAAGCTTCTTTTCATCTCACGAATGGTGTAATAAGGAAAGAATGCAAAGCTAAGACAAACATTATCGATAAAAAAGGTGTGTTGAGATGGTTTGGAAATATGCAACGAATGAGTAAGGAAAAATCGGTAAAACGAATTTCAGTTGAAAAGGAGCAGAGAAATATCGAGTATCGAAGAGGCGAAGAATAATTGCAAAGACAGAGTGGTGTAGCGTTCTATTTTCTCTGCCTACTCCTGCGAGGAAGTAGCGTGATGGTTAGTTTGTTAGTTAAATATATAATATAATAAAATAGTAGGAAGATAAACAATTGATATGAAAATTCTACGCCAAAGCAATCCGTTTCATCATCATGAAAATTATAAGACGGTTTTATTGAATTAAGAGAGAAGAATTCGTTCATGAAACTTTAAGTAGACGAACTCAGAAAATAAATTTCTCTCGTAGCAAAGAAAATATACATCCTCATTCCTTGAATAAACATTGAAAAATCCTTTCATGAGTACTGAAACCATTCATACTTGGAAGTTTGTTAAGTTTATAACCGAAATGGCCGTATTCCTCAAATCTGTTCATTAAACTACCCTTTAACACTTTCAATACGATTTTGAATTCATTTTAATAATTCATGTAATATTTATAGCATAAAATATTTATGTTTTGAATATTGAAAGCATTAACTTTGTGGATCATATTGATGTATTATTTCGAGAAATAATAATACTTTGTGTTTTGATCCACTCACATTTTTACTAACCAACTAGTTTCGGCAACAACCTGCTGCCCTCTTCAGGGTTTATAAATATAAAACCCTTATCCGCACCCCAATGGTGCATAGGGCACTGCTTCATATAAACGCAGTGTTATCTTGATCGTTTACACATGAAGAAAAGGTGACCAACCACCGCTTCAGGTACCAGTACAGGGTAATATTGAATAAATATTACAGTGAAAAAATTCACTTATATTTATTTGACCCCCCCTGGGAATCGAACCCGGGACCTCCAGAACGGTAGCCGAGCGTGCTGACCATTACACTACGGAGGCAAACGCGTCACATGCATATATGTAAATAAAAGAAGAATTCAATCCATTAACCTTGTTTAATTTTGGATATATTACCTAAAAATTTAAAATGGAATTCTGCCAACTGTCTGCAGCTACAATAATTGATCGAGCATTTCAAACACTTGGGCATGATCAGATCAGTAGTCGGGATAATTGGCGGCTATATATGAGCAGATGCATGAATGTGGAAGGGCAAAGATTATTTGAAAAAACAGATTGATTTCGCGTTTTTTTTTCTCGCTGCCTAATGCAGAGAACACGGCGTGAAAGTAAGTTTATTTAAAATGTACAAGTGGTCCACTTGCAAACCACGTTATGTTAAAAAATAAGTTTTAATAAGGCAATCGGTAGAAGATAAAATCTTCTACCAATTCGAGCTTTTTTGAGAGATTTTTGATTGTGAACTGTCGATCGACATAGCGAGTTTTGCAAGAGTATTAATTTATCTATTCTATTTTATTCCTAACTTAACGAAAATTGTCAGATTTATTTACACATAGGGTTTAATATTTTTAATTTATTACCGATTGGCGCCATTGGCTTAAAAACTGAATTGTTTTAAGGTAACGTGATTTGCAAGTGGATTACTCATAAACATATATCGCTCACTCCTGTCAAGAACGTCATAAATCAAAAAACTTGATTTTTCAGGAGAACGTTTTTAATGTTTAAAAATATAATACAATGTATTAAAAATAAATATCAAGCCACTTACGAAACTTTTTACTGTGCAACAGATCTTTATAGGTAAAACCTGAAGGTTTTTTCTCCATTTGAAAAATATTAAGAATATTTGAAAAAATAATTAAGCAATACATTTTCTTCAAAATTCGAAAACAACACTTTCTGCCCTGTAACGGGTAAATATTAAGTTAAAAATATGTCGCTTTTGCTGGGATATAGTACATTTTCTGGGCATTCAGAAAACATGCACAACTGAATTTTGACGATTTTTTATTTATGGCGTTCTTGAAAGGAGTGAGCGATATGTATAATTATAATTAAATATATTTTTTATGATTTATGAATACGGACATAGGAGGGATTGGCTAGGGCGACCTAGTCATTCATCAATTCATATTCCCTTGTGTAAGACTTAAATCTTAATGATCGAATAAAAATAATAATGCGATTATTCGCAAAACCATATTCTTAAATTATAGTACTTTATCGATGGAGTACTTTGTAATATTGTGAAGCGGATTTAGCTTGATTTATATATCGTATGCTAATAACTTAAGAGGATGAACTTTTATCAGTTTTACAAGAAAGACGGCTCTCCATTTAGCAAGAAAGATTTTATAAATATTTATATATATTATTTTTTGACATCTCATCAAAGATGAAGAAGAATATGGAAGTCTGGGCATTTACGGGGCTTACGACCGTCATAGGCTGGTTTAAGTGATCACTTTACACACGTGTAAAGTGATCACTTAAACCAGCCTATGACGGTCGTAAGCCCCGTAAATGCCCAGACTTCCATATTCTTCTTCATCTTTGATGAGATGTGAAAAATAATATGAAAATAACTCCTGTAATTGGAGATAATCCAGATTTTGTGAACAAGTATTTGGACACACTCAAAATGTTGTAAATAAATTATCTGGTCAAATTATAAGCTTAATAATAAAAATGAAAATGGTATTTTCTGGCGTTTCTCATGTGTGTGATTATAATCCGGGATTCGGATCTCACATACTAATATAAGAGTTTCTGCTTAGTAAAAAGCTTCTTTACATCTCACCAATAGATGTCTCTAGTGAAGTTTCAGTGATTCATGAACAAGGTTTCTAAATTGGTTCATATCTATAGAACTTCCAAGAATTTGAGTAGTGTGGTTGTCAATAATGGGTAGAATTGGTGAATATTACACGTGTGTAAAGTGATCACTTAAACCAGCCTATGACGGTCGTAAGCCCCGTAAATTCCCAGACTTCCATATTCTTCTTCATCTTTGATGAGATGTCAAAAAATAATATGAAAATAACTCCTGTAATTGGAGATAATCCAGATTTTGTGAACAAGTATTTGGACACACTCAAAATGTTGTATTTATATATATATATATATATATATATATATATATATATATATATATATATATATATATATATATATATATTTATAAAAATATATATATAAGATATATTAAGTGGTATTCGGGTTTCATAAACAAATAATAACAAGCAATCTTTGTCGGACAATTTCAACTAGTGACAAGTGTTTTTACCTGAGAGAATTAAAAAGAAAATACTGCAATAGCAGCGCCATCTGTTGAACGTGACAAAAATACACGCAAAACAAAATGTTTCTTCACTTAGCCTTTTTAGTGTTTTCGTTTGTTTTTTCATTGATTTTCAATATATTAATTGCTTCACAAATATTGTGAAATCATACAAATCAGAAATATGTGCTTTTAATATGTACACTTAAATTTATAAGGATAAATCAATTGTTATTCTGTATAAGAATGAATCCATTTGTCATAAGATCTACAATCCTCTGTAAATATTGATTCTGCGACCTTGGTCTCTATATGCGAGAGATATGTTGGAACTAAAAATAACTCTGGAGAATACAAACTTATTACCAGTCATGTATTATGCATGTAACTCGCCGGAAATATTAAAACCGATACTTATTGTATAAAAGCAGAGCGAACGCTGTTGAAATGCGCTCTCTCAGGCGAATGTGTAGAAAATCATTGTATGACAGAATTAATAACGAAGATATAAGAAATTAATGTAAGGCTGAACAAGGAATAATTGAAAAGATCAGGAAGATTTTTTTAAGGTGGTATGAACACGTGGAACGAATGGTTAACGAGAGAATGACCAAGAAAATATGTGTGGCGAATGTGAGCGGAAAAACAGAACGAACAAGGCCGAAAAAGACTTGGCACGATTAGATCAATCAGAACCTAAAATCTGGTGATGTCAAAAATCTGTGTAATCGTAGGGCATGTATGACTAGATATTTGAATGTGAAGAAGGCGATGAGTGTATATCAGGACAGAACTTACATAACTCATGTTGCGGCTGTTTGGCTTAACACGGCTCAAAGCATTCTTATAACTAGCCTCTATAATATACAATCACTGGTTTTGCTCTATCTCTTTCCTTTACTGAGATATTCGTTATGCAAATAGCCACAAAATTGTATTTGATACATGTTTAGGCAAAAAGAATCATTTTCAAACTCGTTTATCTCAAAGCTACTGTTTTTTACTTGCGGCTGTTTGCCTTTGCACATTAGAGACGAGTGTAGCATTCTACCCTTTCTGCCTACCCCTGCAGGGAAACGGCGTAATGGCAGTAGTAGTAGTAGTAGAAGTATTACTAAATGTAGCTACTTTGTATCCACATTATCCATATTTGTATCTACTTGTATTCAATGGCGACTCCATTTACTGAGAGTTCTTGTTTGGACTATTTATTTATCCCTTAATCCGCTTAATTCTTTGACGATCGGAAAAATATCTTAAAGCTCTTGCCTTTAAATTAATGCAATTGGGGATATTTTGGAAAGCTGAAAAATGATAAATTTCGGCATTTTAATTAAAAGAAAAATTACGAAAATCATGGTGATGTGTGTTTAGGTTTGGTTCGGTTAGGTCAAAATCAAAAGTCAAAAATTTTAAATGTGAAAAATCGAAAATATTCAGTCTTATAAAGCTGAAAAATCTGAAATGTCTTGTGTGAAAAAAATGTGAAATCTCAAATATGAAAAAATCAAAATTCAAAAATAACCAGTCTGATGATGTCAGTAGTACTGACTCAGTACGACAAAACCCGGTCACTGGTCAAAAAATGTAAAGATGGAAAAAACTTTATACTTTTTTACTTATCGAATATTACTTTCAAATATTAACGGTTATTCCGAAACCGGTCACAAAGTAGTGTTTTTAAGTGGTACTACGTAAAGTCAATTATGAGTGATAAGGAGAGTGTTACTTATGTTGCAGTATAAATATTCTAAATATGAATAATAATAAAAATAATATTTTTATATAAGCATGTATGTTTTACAACTATGGTATAATTTAATAAAATTTTAATAATCACCACCAAAAAGAAATTACAAAGATAATGAAAAAAACAAACAAATTAAATTATAATACAAAAAATAACACTGGTATCCAAAAACTTTGAAAGTTGTTTGAATACTAACCAACCCTTAAGGCGGGAGTATTTCGTCTACCCTTTCTTAGGAGGTCAATTCAATTATACAAAGTAGGAACCATAAACAACCTCCAAGTAGGCCTGCTCTGCTCAAAGATAATCTATGGGACATAACTCAGCAGCGAAGAGCCTTGCGAAACTTTCCGACACTGCTAGACGTGAGGTGTTTTTTTCTTAACTTGGAACATTTCTTACTCAATTTTAGTTTTTTTTTCACATATTTCTCATATATTCGACCGTTTATTTGGGGCAAACCTTTTTCTCTTGTGAAATTGAGTACAAAGGAAAAGTTCAATCGAGAAATACAAGAATTTTAAATTTACACACTAAGGGAGAATTCGCAGCATTAAAATTCAGAACGCGGACGATCGCGCAAGATAAAATTGTATGTTGAAATTTGACTTTTTTTTCAGAAAATATATAGAAAAAATATATTATAGATATAAAATATTTTTTCGATATATTTTTTTTTATGGCTATCGAATATCCTGCCTTAGGGCCCAATATACGAAATATCGCAACCTAATTTTCTTTAAACCAGGGTAACACTTAAGTTTTGTATTTTAAAAAAGTATTTTTCTCGAAATAAATACATGGCTATGAAAAGGAAAGAGTTATTGAAAAGTAAGGAGTGAAAAAATTACATATTCCTTCATTTCAAGGGGAATGAAAGATCTTTCATATCAAGTTGACACTAATAATATTGACATCTCATCCGTAGGGTGAATAATCTAGTGTCTCATATTCAAAAAAATATTCTTTATTAGTAGATTAAGGAATTAGTTTAATAAAAATACTGAATAAAAAATAAAAATACACATCACATTTATAAAACAATAATTATTCCAACATTTTGAGTGTGTCAAATTCTTGTTCACAAAATCTGGATTATCTCCAATTACAGGAGTTATTTTCATATAATTTTTGGACATCTCATCAAAGATGAAGAAGAATATGGAAGTCTGGGCATTTACGGGGCTGACGACCGTAATGGGTAGAATTGGTGAATGTTACACGTGTGTAAAGTGATCACTTAAACCAGCCTATGACGGTCGTCAGCCCCGTAAATGCCCAGACTTCCATATTCTTCTTCATCTTTGATGAGATGTCAAAAAATTATATGAAAATAACTCCTGTAATTGGAGATAATCCAGATTTTGTGAACAAGTATTTGGACACACTCAAAATGTTGTAAATAAATTATCTGGTCAAATTATAAGCTTAATAATAAAAATGAAAATGGTATTTTCTGGCGTTTCTCATGTGTGTGATTATAATCCAGGATTCGGATCTCACATACTAATATAAGAGTTTCTGCTTAATAAAAAGCTTCTTTACATCTCACCAATAGATGTCTCTAGTGAAGTTCTAGTGATTCAAGAACAAGGTTTCTAAATTAGTTCATATATATAGAGCTTCCCAGAATTTGAGTAGTGTGGTTGTCAATAATGGGTAAAATTGGTGAATGTTACACGTGTGTAAAGTGATCACTTAAACCAGCCTATGACGGTCGTCAGCCCCGTTAATGCCCAGACTTCCATATTCTTCTTCATCTTTGATGAGATGTCAAAAAATTATATAATTATTCCACATGTAGACTGCTCAACAGTATTATTTTTTGCAAAAGAATGAAATTTAAATAAATTCGAGATTATTCAAAATAAAGCTATGAGAATAGTACTTTAGAAAAAGAGATATAACAATATAGAAAACTGAGAGAAGAACTCGACTGGTTACCTATGAAAAAAACTAATGAAAAATATGCTTATCTTTATATATAAATTTTTTAACGATAAAAAAACCCAAATATTTTAAGAATAAAACATTTTTAAATAAAAATGATAAACATAGTAATAGAAATAAGGACAGGATAAGCCATTTTTTAAATAAACTGAGTCGCAAAATTTTTTAATGTATAAGGGTTTGAAAATGATACCTGAATGTATGAAAAATGAAAAGAGTCTGAAATAATTTAAAAATAAATATTTTGTTTTCTGTAAGAAGATGTACATAAAAGTTTGTATTAAATGTAACACAAGCTAACTAAAGAAATAAAAAAATGGATACTTATGATAAATAATATTAATATTGTCTTAAAAATTTAAATTTTGAGTAGGTCCTATCCCATTTTTATACCATGAAAATCTTCTGTTAACTAACTTATCAACCAAACGTCATGCCACTTCCCCGCAGGGGTATTATTCACCTCTTCCACATTCACTCATCTCCTCATATATATATCCACCGATTATTTAAAATCTTGACCTGACCACGCCTAAGTTTTTAACACACGATCATGCCAAGTTTTCCTCGGTCTTCCTCTATTCGTATTTACAACTAAATTCGCCTCATAAACTTGTTTTACTGTTCTTTCCTTACTCATTCGAGTCAATGTCCAAACCATCTCAACACGCTTTTTTTGAATTTGTTGATAATATTCTATGTCTATTTATTTGCAATAATTTTGTTTAAATGGTTACAATTTTTAAGTAAAAATGTGTTTTTTTTTGTAACAGATCATTTGGTGTTGAAAACATCTAAAAACATCAAAATAGCCTTATATTATTTATTGATTCATTATTAACTTTGTGGAATGACATGTTAATTTTTTTTAATCAAGCACTTGAATATACCACTTGATGAGTTTTATTAATATATACGACTGGTTTCGAAAACTCACAGATATTTTCATCTTCTGGTAAAAATTTAAATACAAATTAAATAGCCTTAATTCACTCATGCACTCCTGGCATTTTGTCACAGATTTATCCTTCTTACTAAACCATTTAAATATTTTTTTTTATTTATAGTATATGACCTAAATAGGGTCACAATTTAAAATATGTTTTTAATTAACTTTCGTCAACTTTTAAGACAGATGTTGAAAAACCTCAGAATACAAAAAATGGAAAGAGTTTTTCAACATTGACCTGTTTAATTTGTTTGTAAAGCTGGGTAATTAAAACAGTGACCTAATTAATATACTTGGAACAGGGGAGAAGAATATGAGACAAGGGGGAAGAATGAAAGTATAAAAAACGATATTTATGACTTTCATCCCTTACAAACTCCATTTTCTTGGTAAACACAGAATACTTTAATTAACAAGTCCTATTGATAGTCTTATTAAAATAAAATTATTAAATTTATAAAAAGTCTAAAAGGTTGACATCTGAGCAAAGATGAAGAAAAATACAGAAAAAGATTAAACTTGTTCAAATAAGAGATTTTTTTCTGATTTAATTCATTATGTAGACATCTCTATTTTACAAACTTAAAATTAATTACGCCGTCCTCTCCAATAGAGACTATTTGTGTATGTATGCATCAGTTCGTTCTTCCCAAGAAAGAACACATTCCATTCCACACCATGACACATCATTCTCCGGTAATTCCTTCTCTGTCCAAGCGGCCAGACTATGGAATGAATTATCTCTCCTTGTAAAAATGCACCTTCTCTAATAACTTTTAAGAAACGTCGAGGCATTACTATCTATCATCGGAATCCTACCTGTCCTTCGAACCTCATCCCTTAGTTTTTCCCTCTACCTTCTTCCTTTAATTCCCTTTTTCCTTAACCTTTCTTATTATCATCAATTTGTAATTTATGTTTTTTTAATGTTCAAGTACCTACTTATCTAACCCCTGATAGCATACAGCTATATAAGGTATTAAATATTGTTACCAATATTACAAGTTTATTTTTGGTTAGTTGGAGGCCAATGTACTTATTTCTTTTCTATATATACATATATATATATATATATATATATATATATATATATATATATATATATATATATATATATATATATATATATATATATATATATATATAAATATATATATATATATATATATATATAAATATATATATATATATTTATATATATATATATATATATATATATATATATATATATATATATATATATATATATATATATATATATAATATATATATATATATATATATATATATATATATATATATATATATATATATATATATATATATATATATATATGTGTATATATATATATATAAATAAATATATATATTTATACATATATGTATATAAATATATATATATATATATATATATATATATATATATATATATATATATATATATATATATATATATATATATATATATATATATATATATATATATATATATATATATGTATATATATATATAAAAATATATATATTTATATATATATGTATATATATATATATATATATATATATATATATATATATATATATATATATATATATATGTATATATATATATATATATATATATATATATATATATACATATATATATATATAAATATATATATATGTATATATATATATATATATAATAAATTTAGAAGCAATTGGCTAATAACTTTCGGTAATTTAGGATTTTGAATAAAATAACATTTTAATTTTTCATGTACATAAAAAGTTACTTTGCATAATTTTATTAAAATGTTCCGCGAAGGTCCGTTTTTTTACAACTTTACACTATAACGCCGGCTCACACGGCCCAATTATCGAGAGATTGATGAATTGATGAAAAGCGGAGCCCAGCTCTGCCGAATTCCAATTTGGAGCCCTGTGAAACAGCGCGATTGGAGGCGACCCAATTATCGAGGGATCATAATAATACTGTCTGTAATACCCAACTCTCTAGTAACTTGCTAATACATTATTACAATTATTTAAAATATTCAAATGTCCACCCTGAAGCTGGGATTGAAATAAACATGTTTTTCACTTCATATTTTACGCTTTACAAAACAAATAAAACGGTTTATTTTTTTTTTTTAAGTTAGATTTTTTTTATATATTTTAAGTATTACTTACTACTCATGATTCAAAGAAGTATAGATAATCTTTAAAAAATAAGGTTCACCATTGTGCCCATTTTAAAACATTGATATTCATTGAAATTTATATACGTGGAGCTTCAATGTTCCTATATTTATCAAATGACTAAGTAACTAACATATCGCTCACTGCTTTCAACAACGTCATAAATAAAAAAACTTGATATTTCAGGAGTTCTTAAAGTTTAAAAATATAACGAAATGTATTAAAAATAAATATCAAGCCACTTATTGGACTTTTTACTGTGCAACAGATATTTTTATGTAAAATCTGAAGGTTTTTTCTCCATTTGAAAAATATTTAGTATATTTAAAAAAATAATTTCACAATACCTTTTCTTCAAAATGCAAAAAACAATACTTTCTGCCCTGTAGCGGGTAAATGTTAAGTCAAAAATATGCTGCTTTTACTGGGATATAGTACATTTTTTGGGCATTCCAAAAACATGCACTACTGAAAATCGATGATTTTTAATATATGACGTTGTTGAAAGGAGTGAACGATATGGGAAATTGTTTTTGAGATACATCTTCAATCCAAATTACAAGTGCTTTTTCTCTTTTTTCCAACAAAGCATCTCTTGGATACGATGTAAGATTTGAGCTTATCTTAGTGCCAGTGACACAATCACACTTTAACGGTTGTAACCTGCACTAGTCTTAATTTTAGATGTTTTTCTTCGAATTCGCATAAAAGACTTGAACTACCTACAAAAATAAGGGATGGGTTCCATTACATTTGAAAATCGCATAACCTCAAAATTACATAATAAAGATCCGCATAAAAACAGACCCAAGTGTATGTATAACAATAAATTTAAAAATTCCTCGCTAACTAATTGTGATTCGGAATTATAATAACTTTATCTCGTAAAATTTCCTCTCGGAAAGATGCTGAACGGAAGGAAAGCGTGCATTTAATGATCTCTCGAGAATTTCCTAATCCTCGCTTAGCATAAAAGTATTCCCGTAAGTGCCCATCTCCCACTTCACATATTATGCAGCATCAAATTTGCTTTACAGCTAAATATTATTCTTTCCGTCTTCGCTTCGTGTTAAAAATTTCCTGAAACGCTTTTTCAAATAAAAAATTCAAGGTTTTTTGTTATATTATCTAACATTACCATAATATACTTACATATTAACTAACAAACCAAAACGCATTTACAAATACTTGATCATGCTTAGCTTCCCTCGGTCTTTTATTTTTATTCATTTATTTATTTTTATTATTTTTTTTAAATTAAAAGGAATAACCCGCAAAGGGTCTATTTTAGATGCTTGTCTGCAGGTAGGATAGTAAGAATAGGTAAGGTAAACGTGAAAAATACATCACAAAAACCCAGACCAATTGAAAATAACTCTTTCTTGAATTCATTTTGCAACTGTCGGAAATCGAACCCGCGACCCCAGTTTTGTAGTCGAGCATCTACCCTACGAGCATCTATACTACGAGGGTCTATTATCTCACCAATAGAGGTCTCTAGTGAAGTTCTAGTGATTCAAGAACAATGTTAAATTGGTTCATATATATAGAACTTCCAAGTAGTGGGGTTGTCAATAATGGGTAGAATTGGTGAATGTTACACGTGTGTAAGTGATCACTTAAACCAGCCTATGACGGTCGTCAGCCCCGTAAATGCCCAGACTTCCATATTCTTCTTCATCTTTGATGAGATGTCAAAAAATAGTATGAAAAATAACTCCTATTATTGGGGATAATTCAGATTTTGTGAACAACTATTTGGATACACTCAAAATGTTGATATTTGTTTGTTTATTTTTTTAAATGACACAAGCTGTAAAGCTGTATCATCATAGAAAAAGCCTCAAGTTTCCACCCCTGACCTAGTTTATAACGTAATTCGAGAAACGATCGCCAGTGTAAAATTAATTTCCCAACCATAGACTTCCAGTTTATTAGTCACTGAAAACGGTTATCTATGGTCTCCATTGAAATACGTGATGAGAATTTAAACTAAGCCATAAAGACTCGGCTTATCTGTCGTTAAACCTGGATTTAAGCAGGCTACTGTCTGTTATAAGTAGTACTAAAATGCCGTGGATCACACTATTTTAAAACCATAAACTTCGGTTATGAAAACTGCCAATAAACCGTAATTAAATACTATAAACTATTTTTTTCAATGTTTATAGTCTAATCATGGTAATATTTTATGACACACTAGTCGTACCCAGCCACACGCTTATGTGGCTCAGTTCAGAGAAATAGAAAAGAAAGAAGAGATAAAACACACATTTTTATATATTCAAGTTTAATTTCACAATATATATTTCACAATTATATTTGACATATAAGCATCTGTCAAGAAACACGCTTTTCACCATGAATAATATTTAGTGCCTATCTTGCTGTTACATTCAATAGATGGCGCTGCTATTGTGGTAAAAAGGGTGTTTTTCAAATTTTCAAAAAAGTTTTTTTAAGTGTCTCAGTTTTCAATCACAGTTATTTCATTTGTATTTTAAGTAAATTATTAAATCAAATCGGAATAAATCAAAATGACATTAAACACCATTAGAGCCACAACAGTATGGATATGGTCCCTGATGTAAACCCAGTTGATGGGATCATTTAAATCCCCTTGACTCGTGGATGTGTTAATGTATGAATGTATGTATTATTCAAAGATAATAAAATATAAAATAAAATAAAAATATTAATTTTTTTATTTTGAATAACTTTATCCTTATGCCTTACTAAAATGCTTGATGACATTTTTTTTAATTTAAAAAAATTAGCATTTGTGTTTTAATTATTTACACAAATATTTCAATTTCATACTACTATTTTTATTAGCCTAAGCGGCTCATTATTAGAAATAGGTATCAAATTGTGGTACAGTGGGTTCGAACCTAGAAACTCTGACTTGAGAGACCGTGACACTAACCACAGGACCACAACCCGACACTATCAAGCAGTGCTTTCATCGATAAAGCAAAATTTAACCTCGTCTTAAAACCCTAAAATTGAATGAACTTAAGAAACGAGGAACAACATGAATTATTTTACAATGATTAAAGAAAACACTTCGTTTTTTTACCACTTGAGTTTTAGTATAGACTACATGTTTCAGAAGTTAAACTTCCATCATTCATGTCTGTATAATAACTCAATGATATGAATGATGGAAGTTTTACTTCTGAAACATGTAGTCTATGATAAAACTCAAGTGGTAAAAAACGAAGTGTTTTCTTTAATCATTGTAACATGTCTTACCACAAGGTTAATGCCGAAACAATAAATAAAATGTGAATTATTTTCATTAATTATTTGCTAAAAAAAAACCTAATACTTTTCTTTTCGATATTTATTTTCGTAGTGCTAATTCAAATACATCGACACTGAACAGAATTCACTGCATCGTTATACATATGTATATATTTTTAAAAAATAATTAAACAATACCATTTCTTCAAAATGCAAAAACAACACTTTCTGCCCTGTAGTGGGTAAATATAAAGTTAAAAATATGTCTGTTTTGCTGGGATGTAGTACATTTTCTGGGCATTTCAAAAACATGCACGACTGAAAATTGACGATTTTTGATTTTTGACGTTGTTGAAAGGAGTGAGCGATATGTGAAGAAACACGGTGTTCGCCATGAAAAATACATAGACACTAAACAGAATTCACTGCATCTTATTACACATATATAATAATAATAAAACCCTTATCCGCACCCCAATGGTGCATAGGGCACTGCGTCATATAAACGCAGTGTTATCTTGATCGTTTGCACATGAAGGAAAGGTGATCAGCCCTCCGCTTCAGGTACCAGTTCAGGGAATAAATATGACAGTGAAAAAATCACTTATATTTATTTTACCCCCCTTGGGAATCGAACCCGGGACCTCCAGAACAGTAACCGAGCGTGCTGACCATTACACTACGGAGGCGGACAAAATATTATACATATATATTTTAAAAAATAATTAAACAAAACCATTTCTTCAAAATCCAAAAACAACACTTTCTGCCCTGTAGTGGGTAAATATTTAGTTAAAAATATGTCTATTTTGCTGGGATATAGTACATTTTCTGGGTATTCCAAAAACATGCACGACTGAAAATTGACGATTTTTGATTTATGACGTTGTTGAAAGGAGTGAGCGATATGTGAAGAAACACGGTGTTCTCCGTGAAAAATACATCGACACTGAACAGAATTCACTGCATCGTTATACGTTACAAAATCTGAAATAAAGACATCTTTCCAACTCTTTCAGCAAATTTCAGGCCCATAATTTAGCTGAAATTACCCGTTTAAAAACCTCGCAAAATGGTTCTAACCGATCGGTAGCTTCCCTAACGCTCCCTTGAAGGCTTTAGTCATGGTAATATTTCACGCCATGTAATTTACACGTGTTTCCAGCTGAAATATTGTTCCCGTCTCTGTATTAATATATTAACACGTGTTTCGCGAGCGTGGAAATGAAAATAGCTGAATTATATATATACCGTAATAGAGAATTTTGCCGGTATAGATGTCAAGATTAGTTACGTTATGTCTTTTAAATATTATTTTTTGACATCTCATCAAAGATGAAGAAGAATATGGAAGTCTGGGCATTTACGGGGCTTACGACCGTCATAGGCTGGTTTAAGTGATCACTTTACACACGTGTAACATTGGACACACTCAAAATGTTGTAAATGTCTTTTAAACACGTATTTTAGAAAAAGTATTCTTATTTTATAATCAAATACAATTGTGTTTTAATTCACTATAAATAAATATAATAAAATATAACTTATTTACAATATTTTGAGTGTGTCCAAATACTTGTTCACAAATCTGGATTATTTCCAATTTTAGGAGTTATTTTTCAAATTATTAAAAAATAATATGAAAAATGTGAATAAAAATATAATATGTCAGCCCCGTAAATGCCCAGATTTCTATATTCTTCTTCATCTTAGATGAGATGTCAAAAAATAATTAGAAATATAACTTAATTACAATGGCTACCGATTTCGGAGCAAACCGATTCTTTTAGACTTCAAAACTGATAAACATCATACTTAAGTTTTAATAAAATATTTATAGTGATTTAAAACAAAGTTATGTTCAGTAAAAAAAGGGAATATCACAAAGTTGTTGCTTTAAATATAAATTATAGTATTCCTGTTTACATCTATTAACTGATTTAATTGTTATATATATATATATATATATATATATATATATATATATATATATATATATATATATATATATATATATATATATATATATATATATATATATATATATATATATATATATATATATATATATATATATATATATATATATATATATATATATATATATATATATATATATATATATATATATATATATATATATATATATATATATATATATATATATATATATATATATATATACGATATAAATTAAGTGTCAAATTAAATCTTAAATTTTAAGTAGATCCTATCCCATCTTTATGCCATGAAAATCCTTAACTACCTTATCAACCAAACGTCATGCCACTTCCCCGCACGGGTAATATTCGTCTCTTCCACATTCATGCATCACTCATACATACCCACAGATTATTCCATCTGACCACGCCTGTTTTACTTTAAATATGCATATAAAGTAAAACAGGAAAACTTGGAATCATCAAATATTTGAAATACTTCAAAAGTGGTCAGGTCAAAAGTCGGCGGGTATATAATCGGCGGGATGTGTTCGATAAGTACATGGATTAATGTGGAAGATGCAAGGATTGTTCGATGATATTGATAAGAATGATTTTGAGATGAGAAGAGCACATAAGACGCAGAGAACCTGAACATATCAGGCAATCGCCATGGATCTTCCTCGAAAGATATCTAGAGAAAGATCAAAAAAATCATGGATGCTGCAGAAATATAACATGATTCGAAGGCATGGCCTAGGTGTTATTGTCCATGATAGAAAAACTTACTCCAATAGTCTACAAAGACGATAAGTTGAGATGAAGCCAGGATGAAGAATAAATTATTTCTTGAATGTTTTTCGCATATATTTTGTGGCACATTTTAGAAACTTTATAAAATTAAACACCTTTGTTTTAACCTTTTTTTTAAATATTAGTACACTTAAACCAACCGGTTTCGACAAGAACCTTATCATCATCATAAAAACAACATTTAGGAGTTTTTAAATCATATTTTCATATGATGTATGGAGTGTGTGGAAGTTTTTGGTAAGGGAATGTTATTAACCATGCATATTTTAACGTTTTAGAATTTAATAAACCCTAATGATGACAAGGTTCTTGTCGAAACTGGTTGGTGAATGTGTATTTAAAATAAAAAAGTGGTTAAAACAAAGTTGTTTAATTTTTATAGAATAAATTACTCTGGAACCCAAACACTATCCTGAATTCGGTTCAGTTCCGATATAAATTCAAGTTATACTTTTGGCTTTATCTCGTATCCTTAAAAATCAAATTTAATCTAAATTTTCACTTTCAATCTTATCCGTAGACATTGATTTCATTACGTAACTACCCATATGTAAATATCAAATTTAAACACAACATTTTGAGTGTGTCCAAATACTTGTTCACAAAATCTGGATTATCTCCAATTACAGGAGTTATTTTCATATTATTTTTTGACATCTCATCAAAGATGAAGAAGAATATGGAAGTCTGGGCATTTAAAAAAAAATAAAAAATAAAAATAATAAAAATGAAAATGGTATTTTCTGGCGTTTCTCATGTGTGTGATTATAATGCAGGATTCGGACCTCACATACTAATATAAGAGTTTCTGCTTAGTAAAAAAGCTTCTTTACATCTCACCAATAGATGTCTCTAGTGAAGTTCTAGTGATCAAGAACAAGGTTTCTAAATTGGTTCATATATAGAACTTCCAAGAATTTGAGTAGTGTGGTTGTCAATAATGGGTAGAATTGGTGAATGTTACACGTGTGTAAAGTGGCCACTTAAACCAGCCGATGACGGTCGTCAGCCCCGTAAATGCTCAGACTTCCATATTCTTCTTCATCTTTGATGAGATGTCCAAAAATAATATCAAATTTAAATACGTAAATTGTAAATTTTTAAAAATTGCAAATTGTAAATTGCGCCCTTGAGGTGATTTTATACGTCATGAAAATATTTTATATTCTTAGATCCGAGAGAAAAATCCGGAAATGGAATATTTACGAGTACATCCTCATTTATTCCAAAGAAGCGCAAAATTAACTCGTCTCAAAGCTTAATAATATTCCTTATTTTGTATTAGCTTTTAGAATATTACAACACGGATTATGTTGGCTTTGTTATCAACCCTTCTAGTATGTACCGAGATAATGGCGACAAGAGGGTTAATAATTGCCTTCTAGTATCTCGTTAGTCTGTTGTTAGTTAACCCTGTATCAGTCGAACCAAGTTTAGTGCTGCAAGTTCCCAATCTTAACCCGCAACTAGACAGTTCCGACACACCAGATATACCCCAACTCCTCCCACAGTTCATCATCTATAGCAGCGGCTCCCAACCTGTGGTACGCGTACCACCGGTGGTAAGCAAGTGGACAGTTGGTGGTACTCGAAAAATAATCGAAATTGCGGATATATATTTTTAAAAATCTGATGTAAAAATATATCATTTAAAATATTGTACACATATATGAATATTATTATACAATATTTATAACAAAAATTGCGCCTGCGGCGCTGCTATATATTTCTTAAATTCAAACTGTACATTTTCTCGTTTTCATCAAAAGAATTTTAACATTTACCGTGTTTAATTAATTTTATATACATATATTTTCTATTAATATCGGTTATTTTTGGTTAAAAAATTGAAATTTTTTTAAATTGTAACTTTAAAGCTAAATTGTTCGAAATCTTATAAACCTAAAAAGATAATTCTATTCCATGTCCTTTCCTTTTCTTCTTTTCCTATCACTGCCATCTCCTTTTCTCTTTATCCCATCCTTGTCTCATGTCTCTTCCTATATATAGACTTCTCTTATGCATAGTTGTGAAGAACTGTAATCGGTACTCATGATTTAATTTTTTGTATTCTGTTTTATCATATATTGTAACTGTTGTTCTTCCTTCCAATAAAATAAAATAAAATCAAATAAAATAAATAAATATCAGTGTTTGGTAAAAATACTACTTTGAATGTCCTGGTTTTGAATTTCGACAAGAAATGAGCTTCGCCAGCATTTCTTTTTTATATTTGCATATATAAATATTTTAAAAAAGAAACATTTTGATATGTAAAGTTCAAGTGTCTCATTTTTATCAGAAAAAATAAAACCATTTGTATTTTTTTTAAACTTGAATAAATTGAGTTTTGGTCACCTTTTAAAATTTATATTAGAAATAGAACAAAAAATTCTCGTAACACAATTATTTTTACAAAGTGGAACAATTAAGAGTGATATATGTACTACCAACTGGTACGCGAGCCAAAACAGGTTGGGAAACGCTGATCTTTAGAACTATCTCGACTTAAGGCTTTCGTCTGAATTCTGGAATACTTCATGTTTGTTAGGGAAAACAATTTGGCTGTCAAAATTCAAGCATCATTTCTGTGATTTACTGTCAAGAGAAGCGAAGTTTTCGTGGATGATCCTGATTGGGGCAATTTTAGTTGTAAGGGAGGTGTAATATAAATTACATTTTAAATTATTTAAAAAAAAAACACTCTCTCTCTCTCTCTCTCAAACCCTTATCCGCACCCCAATAGTACATAGGACACTGCATCATATAAACGCAGTGTTATCTTGATCGTTAACACATGAAGGAAAGGTGATCAGCCCTCCGCCTCAGGCACCAGTCCAGGGTAATATTGAATAAACAATACAGTGAAAAAATCATTTATATTTATTTGATCCCCCTGGGAATCGAACTCGGGACCTTCGGAATGGTAGCTGAGCGTTCTGATCATTACACTACGGAGGCAGAAAAAAATTACACTTGTATTATACCAGTTTTTGAGTTTTATTTTTTTTTCACACGACTAGTTTCGAAAACTACAGATGTTTTCATCGACAGGGTATTACAAAAACTAACTTTGTGTTTAATTTGTATAAAAAAATCAACATGTCATTCCACAAAGTAAATGCCAAAAATTTAATGAATAAATATTATATTATTCTCAATATTATTAATATTTAAAGCATTTACTTTGTGGTTAGTCATTTTTACTTATTTATTTTTTTACAAAAATGTTAATAAAATTAGTATACAACCACTCACCGAGATTTTTACGTCTACCGGTTTCGAGACGTACGACGTTAATAAAGGGTTTAAACTTAATAATATGGAGATTTTTTATATTAGGAAAGCACTTAAAAATAATATTCCTCTAATTAACAACCAAATAAATTTTACATATAGTCCATTGTTTGATTCGACATCGATTAAACACGATTCGTCAATATCCGATTCGAACCCACCCCACTCCTCTCATCCTACAAGTATATAAGTAGATTCGATTCCTAGTCTAATTCTAATATACGTTTAACCTCGGCTCGTAACGCATGTCTGTATTGAAAACTATAGTGCATGTTGGTCTTCGGGTCGACCAAAAATCGCATGTGTTAGACATTTTGTGTAGTTTTGAGTGTGTAAATGGTGCTATGGTGGTGAAGGGTAGTATTGTTTGCATGCTGTGTTAGTGATTGTCCTGACGAAGAGACGGGTACGTCTCGAAACCGGTAGACGTAAAAATCTCGGTGAGTGGTTATATACTAATTTTATTAACATTTTTGTAAAAAAATAAATAAGTAAATATTATATTTCTTAAATTTTCAACTGCAAATTCATTTATTTCATCAAATACATAATTACGAATAAAATTACAGTAATGTGCTTTGACTAAGTTTTCTCGTTACATTTTTCAAAAATTATTTATCAAATTATAATGCAAGAAAATTGTTTATACAATCAATTACGACATGGCTGAATGCTGCAATTTATTCCAGATCTATCTACTTTCAATATCCAATTATGATTACTTCTTTTATATTTAGTTTTTTTAATGACTTATAGATAATATAAGCAGCTTATACAAATTTATTGCATAATAATCAAAGTTATTTAGACCATAAGAGGTATGCATGTGTTAGATTTTGTTTATTGTGTTTTTGTGTTATGGATCTTGTAGTTCTTTGTACGTTACCACAAAATAAGTTTTGCGTTAGTATGAGCTTTACCGTGAGGTGCTTTCTTGTATTATGTGAGAGTAATTATTCAATGCATATGTAAGGATTGTTGAACATAGTTCTTAAATTTTAGTAAAAGATGTCTAGTGATATCATCAGTATGCACATTGTGTCTGAGAATAATTTTCAAATAAAAATGAGTAAAAAAATGTCTAGTGACATCATATCAGTATGCATCTTATAGCTGAGAATGATTTTCGAATAAAAATCGGGTAAAATATATCTAGTGACATCATATCAGTATGCATATTGTATCTGAGAATGATTTTCGAATAAAAATCAGGTAAAATATATCTAGTGACATCATATCAGTATGCATCTTGTAGGTGAAAATTATTATCAAATAAAAATTAGGTGAAATATGTCTAGTGACAACATATCAGTATGCATCTTGTAGCTGAGAATAATTTTCAAATAAAATTCTGGTGAAAAAATGTCTAGTGACATCATACCAGTATGCATCTTGTAGCTGAGAATGATTTTTAAATAAAATTATCAGGTAAAATTATCTCGTGACTTTATATTAGTATGCATGTTGTAGATAATAACGACTTTTAAATGAAAATTATGTAAAAAATGTCTTGTAACATCATATAATTGTATATCTTATCTGTATAATTTTTCTATGAAATTATATACTAAACTGTAAGGTAAATTAGGTACTGCAAAATTAGTACTGGACACACTTATGTACGTTGATCACCTGACTGATTAAATAAAAAAAAAATAACTAAAATCAGACGTCGGATTTCCCACTTCGCCACGATGCCTGTCCACAAAAGAACCATTCTTGAAATTCAGTCTACATTATAATATACTATTTTGATTAGATTACATTTACGAACACGATCTAACATTCTCTTGCCTTGTTTGAACAGAAATGGGCGAATATTCCAGTAAACAAGCGTCTGGGATTAGTAGGGGTTGTATTTAAATGATGCGAGAATCCTACTTCTAACGATGTTGGGATTAATACTTAAATAATATCTACATCAGGTATTACGGAACAACAAAGGTTTGGATTTATTCAAACAAAGTTTACTAATGTAAACATTGAGTCATGTAAAATGTATAATATTATGCTGTAATAATGAAATCTGTGAAGTAATAAAATTATTATAACTTATATTTAAAGCACTAGCTTTGTGATTTTCCATTTTATAATTAAAATGTAACTTTGTTTTAAAATCACTATTAATATTTTATTATAACTTAATTATAATGTCTACCGGTTTCGAAGCTAACCGCTTCTTTAACAAGTATTAATCAGTCTTGATAGTTACATTTTAATTATAATAATAATATTGTTTACATTTAAAATTTTGGTTAAATTATTGATTGTAAAAACAGATTTAAGATTCCTTTTCTTTTAGACGTACATATATTGCTAACTTTTTTCTTTTTCATCTTTTTTATTTTAATTTCTTGTTTTCTGTATGTCAAGTATTTGTAGTATTTTTGTGTCCTTTACTATGACCTAAAATATATTGTATACCCACACATAGGCCATGCCTTTGTGGGATCTTTTTTTAATTGATACAATATATTATTTTTTTGTATTTGTATTCATATTATGTTGTAAAATGCAAAAGATGTGAAAATAAAGAAACAAAAAATAATGTTCGTGAATACGTAAATAGTTAAAACTATTATTTGATTAATGTTTGAAGCACGGCCTTTATGATATCCATTAAAAACTTAAAACATAACTTTGTTCAGAAAATCACTACATAACGAGCATAATTCCTTCCAGAATCTTACTCATTAAGCGAAACACAGACATTAAAACATAAACAGACATAAAGATATAGAAACTCGCTAAACGAAATACTGGCGTAGAAGTCCCGGCTAACAAGTAAATGTCGTAAAAAGCCACTTGCTCTTTCTCTTTCACTCGTTATGCTAAATGTCGCTAGTTAAGGGACCTTTTTTCAATTCGCTCGTTATTCGAATTGCTCCTTATACGAGGTTCTACTGTACTATGTTTATACTATAAAGATATGATAAAGACCAAAGCAGACACATCGAAAACCAAATCTCTTCTTAGAACTTCAGAAATGAGGACATTGAGATGCATAACCGGAAACATAAAAACCGAAAACCGAATAAGGAACACGGAAATATTACATACAATATGTAGTACGGAGGATGTAGTCAGATGGAGAAGACAGCGTAGACAATTCTGAAATCCCTATCTCAATCGAATGCCAAAAATAGAATACCCACCCCAAATTTTCTGTTCAAGAGAACCCAGAGGGAAGAAGACCTGGAAGACCTCCAAAGAGACTGGACCGATGTACTGTACGTTTGAGTCTAAAATAACTGTTAACCTAAAATATGACTTCTGAATCTAAAATATGACTTGATATGGATCCAAAATATGACTGAATATGAATAAAAAAATATGACTTGTAAATATAAAATTTTAATTGATTTGAATCTAAAATATGTTCAAAAGCATGTATTCTGAATCTAAAATATGACTTCTGAATCGAAAATATGACTTATATTGCACTAAAATATTACTTAATATGAGTCTAAAGTATGACTTGTGAGCACAGATAATATGTCTTGTTTACGAAATTGCGATATGTGCAATAAAATGCTTAATCAAATAGACAATACAGTAGTATTTTTAAAACGTTTAAAAATTTGTTCTGAATCTAAAATATGACTTATTTTGCACTAAAATATTACTTAATATTAATCTAAAGTATGACTTGTGAGCACAGAAAATATGTCTTGTTTACGAAATTGCGATATGTGCAATAAAATGCTTAATCAAATAGACAATAGTATTTTTAAAACGTTTAAAAATTTGTTCTGAATCTAAAATATGACTTATGAGCACAGAAAATGTCTTGTTTACGAAATTGCGATATGTGCAATAAAATGCTTAATCAAATAGACAGTAGTATTTCTTTTAAAACGTTTAAAAATTAAGTCGTAAAAAATGTAGGTTGTAAGATTCTACCCTTGAATACGAAATTTCAGTATTGACTTAATGTTTCAGTTTTATACTTATAACTATTTTATATAGTTTTTATATTATATTTGATTGGAAACCTATACTTGGATATAAAGTTGAATTTTTCTTATCATATTTTATTATTTTCGTAAATATTCCGTCGGTTTTCCAATAAAAAAATAACTAAAATAAACGTAGTGAGGGTAGTTTTCAGCCAAAACTACTTCTAAAGGTAATATGACCACCCAGCCTTTTTCTACTCAATACCGATACATCTTGATTGGACCTATAATTGGATTGAAATCTGTATTTTTCTTATCATATTTCATCATTTTTGTAAATATTCTGTCGATTTTCCAATAAAAAATAGCAAAAATAAACGTAGTAAGGGTAGTTTTCACCTAAAATCACCCCTTTAGGTAATACGACCACCCAGCCTTTTTTTACTCAATACCTATACATCTCTCGGCTGCAAGCCTCCTTCACCCCTCGTGAAACAGATGAGCAGGCATTAGATCCCGGAATATTACGTGTTCCGTCGCATTGGCCTGAGTGATGGGTCCGCCTACGGTAACTCGTGATCTCGGCGTTGGTGTTGACTGGCGCCTAATGATCCGTTCGCGATCACAGATCCCTGATTACCATCAAAATCCGATTCGAATAAGCGAATCGCATCATTCTTGCTAACGGCAATAATTTGTAAACGCAAATGAATTCTTAAAGCCAGCCGCGCTGTGAGTGTTTGCTTTACGTAAGCTGTTGAAAAAGAATGAAAAATATAATTTGAGGGGATTTTTAAATCCTAAGACACAAAAATACAGGTCATAAGAAAAATCTTAGTATACAGAAATATAACTGTAGTATCGTTTTTCCATAAAAATATTTAATAAACGTCGAATATATAACTACTTTTTTTCTATTAAATAATATTTTTATTTATTGTTTCGGCATTAACTTTGTGGTAAGACATAATAATGATTCAATTAAAAATAAATCTTGGCGAAAAATTTTATTTACGGGTTCAATAACTAAAAAAAAATCAAAAATCTTACCCTCCCATATACAACCTGCATATTATACAAATAATAATTTACATAAAATCCTCGATAACTCAAAATCTAAAATTGATTTATTACAAAAAAGTGGTGTTTATGAAATTTCGTGTGGAGATTGTGATAGAAAATATATTGGCCAAACTGCGAGAAATTTGAAGATTAGAATTAAAGAACATCATAGCGGTCTTGTTAGTAATTATTTTTCGGAATTTGCAAATCATATAATAGTTACTAATCACTCATTTCACTCTCATAAAATAAAATTATTACACCTTGTTCCATATAAAGGCCAAATTATGAATTATCTTGAAAATTTAGAAATACAAAAAAACCTGAATTCTAATAATAATTTATTAAATAATATATTGTTTCAAAATTCTTCGCCATTTCTTTCAATTTTTCCTTTGTTTTCAAACTCCGTTCCTTGACTAACCCCTTCCCCTTACTTTCCCCTCTACTTATTTAAAGAAAAATTTTATATTTTATATTTTAGTTTTTATACAGACCTGAATGATGGAAGTTTAACTTCTGAAACATGTAGTCTATAATAAAACTCAAGTGGTAAAAAACGAAGTGTTTTCTTTAATTATTGTAAATAATATTTTAATGTATGGGGAATTTTTCAATCTTAGAACATAAATAGAAATGCAATATCATTAGAAGAGTCCTAGGATATATTGGAAAAGCAACTCTTTGGTGAGAACCTCCATAATTGTTTTTTTTTTACTTTAAAATAATGTCTTAAAATATACGTGTTAATACTTTTCTTCTAAAATTAATTAAATAAATATGTTTTGGCTTAAAAAAATCCAAAGATGGCAGTGCCCTTTGCCTATCATTACCTATCAAAATGTTAAAAGATCACAGTTGATAAATAAAAATTGTTTGAATAAATAACCAATAAATAAGTACCGTAGAACGGGGCTACTTGAACTTTGATGTGTTACTTGAGCCCAGTACAAAAAAAATATTTAGATCGTGTTATCAATCGTGACAATAAGTGTCACCTGTCAGGGAAACAATGAATCATGTCGATACGTTCATTATTGTAGACCGAATACAGATTTATTTATTTTTTTGTACTGGGCTCAAGTAACACATCAAAGTTCAGATAGCCCCGTTCTACGGTACCAGTAATCATAATATCGTAGTCGTACAGGAGAAAGTGACCAACTAACAAAACGTAAAATGTTCAGGAGGGCCATTCAAGTCACTTTTTCTTGGCAAGAAAATAAACATCAATGCAGATAGTCATTTTTAACAAGTTTATACATTAAATTTCCATGTTCAAATCCTTTGGAATTTTTTTCAGGGCGATATTAAGCTAGTAATACATCAAATAGTCAATGATTACGTTTTTGTAAAAAAAATGCACTTGGTCACTTTCTCCTGTACGACTACGTTATATTTTTAATGAATTTTCATAAAAGTATGTGGAAAAAAATCAGTACAAAATATTGCTCATTTTTGCTTAACATTAACAAGGTAATCTGGTCTCACGTCCTACCAGCGATGAAGAATATTCATGAATACCCACCCAGATATGAGTTAAAATAAAATCTTAGCAAACCTTACACGGATGCCTACCTTTGTGCCTGCTGTATTATGCAAGAAATGTTATTGCGCTGCCTTATTTATAAGGCACAGAGCAGTTGCTCCATCTAATGGCTTTGTTTACACGTCTTTTCGTGAAAATAACAAGCGTTTTGAGGCTAAAGTATGTATTTTGCCAAGATAATAATAATGTTTTACATGTATATATATACAACATTTTGAGTGTGTCCAAATACTTGTTCACAAAATCTGTGTGTGATTATAATCCAGGATTCGGATCTCACATACTAATATAAGAGTTTCTGCTTAATAAAAAGCTTCTTTACATCTCACCAATAGATGTCTCTAGTGAAGTTCTAGTGATTCATGAACAAGGTTTCTAAATTGGTTCATAAATATAGAACTTCCAAGAATTTGAGTAGTGTGGTTGTCAATAATGGGTAGAATTGGTGAATGTTACACGTGTGTAAAGTGATCACTTAAACCAGCCTATGACGGTCGTAAGCCCCGTAAATGCCCAGACTTCCATATTCTTCTTCATCTTTGATGAGATATCAAAAAATAATATGAATATATATATATATATATATATATATATATATATATATATATATATATATATATATATATATATATATATATATATATATATATATATATATATATATATATATATATATATATATATATATATATATATATATATATATATATATATATATATATAAATAAATAAAATAATAAATAATAAAACCCTTATCCGCACCCCGATGGTGCAAAGGGCACTGTGTCATATAAACGCAGTGTTATCTTGATCGTTTTTTACACATGAAGGAAAGGTGATCAGCCATCCGCTTCAGGTACCAGTCCATGGTAATATTGAATAAATATTACAGTGAAAAAATCACTTTTATTTATTTTACCCCCCTTGGGAATCGAACCCGGGACCTCTAAAACGGTAGCCGAGCGTGCTGACCATTGCACTACGGAGGCGGACAATATATATATATATATATATATATATATATATGTATATATATATATATATATATATATATATATATATGTATATATATATATATATATATATATATATATATATATATATATATATATATATATATATATATATATATATATATATATATATATATATATATATATATATATATATATATATATATATATATATATATATATATATATATATATATATATATATATATATATATATATATATATATATATATATATATATATATATATATATATATATTATATATAATTTTATTATATATAATGCATATGCGACATGAACCTTGGAGACTTGCACACTTCACCACAATGTTTGGAATAAAGATAATAAAAGAAATTAAATCCAAATAAAAAAAGTCTTATGAAGTGGTGTAGTGGTCAATAATGGGTAGAGTTGGTGAATGTTACACGTGTGTAAAGTGATCACTGAAACCAACCTATAACGGTAGGTCAGCCCCGTAAATGCCTAGACTTCCATATTCTTCTTCATCTTTGATGAGATGTCAAAAAATAATATAAATACACTTTGTTTATTATAATAAAAACTATCTACAACATTTTGAGTGTATCTTAATACTTGTTTAAAAATCTGGATTATCTCTAATTAGAGGAGTTATTTTTCATATTATTTTTTGACATCTTAACATTTTCTTCTTCATCTATGTTGAGATGTCAAAAAATAATTTGAACAACTTTTTAGTTTGTTCCACATATATTGTATATGGAAAAAAGTATACGGTTGTTATTGCATTGAATGCAGATCCACCAAAAAATTAACAAGACTTGAATCTAATAAATATGCATAGTTTATAAGATATATGGAATAAAATAAAATCTACTACTACTACTAAGCTAGCCTTGCTAGCCTGCTAAGCTCTGTCGGTAAACTCTATAGTAAGATTTTAATTGAAAGAGTAAGAATGGTGACGAAAGAACGGATTTGGGATGTGCAAGGGGCTTTTATGAGTGGAAGAGGTTGCACAGATCAAATTTTTGCACTACGAATGCTGACGGAATTTTTTTTGGCTAAAATCATAAACTCTTCTGTGCTTTCGTGAATTTGCAGAAAGCGTATGATAAGGTTGATGGGATAAAATTATGGAGCGTGCTGGACAAATATGGAGTAGAAAATAAACTCAATAAAATCTATTTTCATTGAAATATCCTGAAAACCGACGCCTGAGCCGGTCCTGCAATTCAGCACCGGAGTGAGTAGTTATTGTGCCTAGTTGGTTCCAGGTACCTGAACATCTCAATAAAAGTAAATTGTCGCGGGGTAACGAACCGAAAATGTTTTTACATTTGAAAGTTTTCACGTTGAAATTTAGCCACTACCTACTACTAACCTTTCGCATCCCGATTCGTTTGTTTTTTCAAGGATTTTATTTATGTTTAACCATATTTCCACATTTACAGATGTCCACCTCCGTAGTATAATGGTCAGCACGCTCGGCTACCGTTCTGGAGGTCCCGGGTTCGATTCCCAGGGGGGGTCAAATAAATATAAGTGATTTTTTCACTCTAATATTTATTCAATATCACCCTGGACTGGTACCTGAAGCAGAGGGCTGATCACCTTACCTTTGTGTGTTAACGATTGAGATATCACTGTGTTTATATAATGCAGTGCCCTATGCACCATTGAGGTGCGGATAAGGGTTTGAAAAAAATAATAACCATATTTCGTGGACATGTCTTTACAAGTAAGTTTTTTTTAATGGCATCTGTCTTTGGAACATGAACCGAAAACCTGTTAAATTTTGTAACTTAATCAACATCACACCAGATTTTTTTCATCTCAAGTTTATAAAATAAAAAAAACACGAAATTTATTTTTGACCTCTTTTATTTTAGATACCAACCGGTTTTGACTAGTACCTTGTTTTCTTCGGGAATGGATACGTATTATCAATCCCTTGGTTCGTATTTTTCCACGAACGAAAGGTGCGTGTCGAAAAGGGTTGGAATAAGAGTACCAAAGATAAGCAATACTTGTATTTTATTTATTTTATAAAGTTTATTAAATGTGCCAAAAAGTGTCAGCTAAAACATTTTATCAATAAAAGTCTTTGTCTGTGTCCACAAAAAAGTTTTTTTTTTAAGTTATGTAATTTATATGGCGATTTAATTATATCACATTGATTCGACCAATACCCACTTATGGGATAGAGGCCAGAGCAGATACTTCCAGAACAAAATCTCGACTTCAAACCTCCGAGATGAAGACTCTCCGATCCATAACCGGAAACATTGCGAGACCAAATAAGAAATACCGACATCCGTAGCATGTGTAAGACGGGGGATATCGCGAGGTGGGGATGATAACGAAGGCGATACTGGAATGATAATATAATAATGTAAACATAATGTTAGATGACAGACTTCCACGTATCGCCCTTCAAGGAATCCCTGAAGGACGCAAACCCCCAGGCAGACCTCAGAAAAGATGGAAAGACAGCTGGGAGTCCACAACCCAAGAGCGACATGCGGAGACACAAACAGATCCCTAGGATCTACAAAAAGAAGAAGAAGAAGAAGACATTGATTCAATTCAAGCTGGTAAAGAAGTCATTTTTTTCCGGACATGGATGTCAAGGTTACCAAACTAGGGAGACCTCGTACGAGTAGCTTTTCTCGTATGTCAATTATTACTGATACAATGTATGAAGGGCTGCTAATGAGACACTATTTCTCAGTCACAATGTGTGGTACGTTGCGATATCAATAATGAATCTAGATCACAACCCTTTGGGGATAATATCCAGTACTAGTGTACAAAGATTTGGACAAACTCGAATTTGTGTTTCTAAACAATTCTCCTGAAATTGGCATACGCGACAGAAAGGGTTGAAATACATAGAGAATTTTCAGCGCTTCTCTAAGTTTGCGCTGTTACATCAGTTACTGGGCTGTTTGCTAATGTCAGCGCATTCATTCAGCCAAATGCTAGGCATTTCTCAGAGATAAGGTGAGCTGAGGGTTGAAGGGATTTATGTACGTAATAGGGGTAGGTTTTGCGGTTAGGGCTCAAAATTTGTTGGAAAATTAAGAAGAAAAAAACACATTTTCTCTTCAAAAGATAAAAAGTATTTTTTACCTATCAGTTTTATGTGTTCATACGAAAAACGATACATTAATTATGAAAAAAAAATAAAACTTTATTTTAAATCTTAATTTGAGGTTGAAAAAAGGGTTAGAGTCCTAAATGCCTGGATTCAAACCACCAATGACAATAAAAAAAGAATTTGAATTGAATTGAATTGAAGAATTTGATCAATGCAATCTCAACGATTTTGTAATAAAACACGTAACACATACATACAGATATACAGACATACACTTGTGTATGTTTGTGCGTGTTTTTATCAATTATTGATTTTTTTCAATAATTATAATCATCCTTGTTTATGGAGCTATAATAATTATACATAATTGTATAAATTGTATGTAAGTATAAATACATATATATATATATATATATATATATATATATATATATATATAAATATATATATATATATATATATATATATATATATATATATATATATATATATATATATATATATATATATATATATATATATATATATATATATATATATATATATTATATATATAAATATTTATGTATATATATATATATATATATATATATATATATATATATATATATATATATATATATATATATATATATATATATATATAAACATATAATAAATGCATATATATTTTTACCATCATCCAGGTCTTTATGAGTACCCTGCAATTAAATTTTTATGCATTATCAGTTAGTTAATACCTTTCATTTTTAATTCCGGAAATTCTTATCGAATCCAAACAACATCAACAGCTTAGAGAAATGCGCATTAAAAACACGTCACATTTTCGCTGGTCCAAAAATATTTGCTCGGACCTGCATGCTATGATTATTGGCGTGACTAATGATGTCCCCACGGGCTGTCAACAAGAACATCAGTGACGTAACGCGCTGGTGAGCAAGCGCCCGATGCGGCCTCACCAGCTCACCAGCTGTATCTGGTGGCAGTGCAACTTGCTTCTGACTCACAGATGCCAAATTAATAGCCAAACAAACACATAAATACAATGTAACAAAGTCATGTCGTTCCCGTGGAACGACAACGTTCCAACTTATTTCATCACACTTTAAAGATAAGTGAGTTTTATAACTTAAAAAATAACTTTGTTATTCTTTTCTTTATTATTATTTTTTAGGACTCAGTCCTGTCATTCTCCGATCCGCTACTGGGAGGTGGAAGACCAGCTATCCTTCCTTCGTTTAGGTGGTCTTCCTGAGGGTCTGATCCCGCTTATGCTGCTGTCCGCTGCTATCCTCACCACTCGATCCGAACTCGCTCTTTCCACATGATTTCTCCAGAAACGTCTTCTTTCTCTTCCCCATCGCACAACATCTTCAACATCGCAGATTTTTCTTATTTCAGAGTTCCTAACTCTGTCGCGAAGTGTTAGGCCTGCAATGGGTCGCAGAGTTTTCATTTCGGATGTCCTAAGAAGGCTTGTTATAATATCTTTGTAATAATATAATTTAGTCTGCGTCTTTAGTGTAATGGTAATGGTTACCGCGTTTGCCTACCATACTGGGGGTATTAGAACATGGGTTCGATTCCTAGAGGGGTTAAAATACATCAATTTGTATTTTTTTCACGATCATACGAGTATTTAATTACATAATATTTTTAATTTTATACAAAATGCAAAGGACTAATCATTTGTTTTTATATCATAATATTTCACTAATAAAATATCATAAATGAAAGTGATTTTTCACCCATACAATATTTAATATTACCTAGGATTGAAATAAATACAAATTGAAGATTTTTCAGTTATAAAATCTGTATTTAATATCACCTGGTGTTGTTACCTGAAGCGTAGGACTAATCACCTTGCCTTCATGTTATTAACGATCAACGTAACACTGCGCCGATAAGATGCAGTGCCCTATGCACCAATTGACATGGACAAGAAATTACAAGAAGAAGAAGAAAAAGCGTGAAATGAAACACAAAACATCTAAAATAACCCTTGCAGCGCCATTGTGGTAATATTTTATGAAAATGTCGCTTTTTAAATTATTGAAAATTATCATTTTTAACATAACAATTATTTAATTGGCATTTTAAAAAAGGCTTCTCAGTCATAAAGAGTGGCTAGTCATACCCCGGTTTACTCCACGTAAAATCGATATTCGTATTCAACAGATTTTTTTCGGTAATTTGACGTACTAAAAGTTTAAACTCGCATAAAACGTTCAGATTTATGAGTTATTATTGGAGTTCAATACACGTTTCTGAGGCCCTTACTCCCTCGTCCTGAGGCCAACAGCTGACCCCCTCCCGGATTAATCGCCATGACGTCACGGGACGTGCCGCCACTGACGTCACGACACGTGAACACGTGATCGGAACTAAATAGGGTTATCATAACAAAATGGAAAACGTTTCTTCCCGTACATTATTTTTGCGGTGCAATCAAAGATTTTGATACGAAAAAAAATTATCCAAATACCAGTCCCGGGTTCGATTCCCAGGGGGGTTAAAAATAAAAAATAGTGATTTTACACTGTAATATTTATTTAATATTACCCTGGACTGGTTCCTGAAGCGCAAGAGTGATCACCTTGCCTTCATGTAAGTAGTGATCAAGATAACATTGTGTATATTCAATGCAGTGCCCTATGCACCATTGGGTGCGGATAAGGGCTATAAGTAATAAGTAAAACAATTTTATGATTGTATACAAATCTTTTTCACAATTTCACTTTGTACTTGTTCACAATTTCATTAATTGAATCGGCAGTCACTTTGTGGTAAAATCTATCAATTTTTAATATAATTTTAACTCGAATATTTATATTTACTAAGTAAAACTTGAGCAAAAATCATGTTCACGAATCTGGGTCTCTCTACTTAGGGGTTATTTTACATTTTTGACATCTCAACATAGATAAAGAAGAATATGAATGTCTGGCCGTTAGCAGGGCTTACGACTTGTCATTTTACACACGTGTAACATTCGCCACTTAAACCATGATTGATACATGTGATTGGGGATGTGAATCGAATGAGTAAAAATATAATAGTAAAACAATTTTAAATGCGAATATGGTTTGTTTTAGAAGCAGAGGGCAACGGCGGAAGACTTAGCATGATAAATGATTTCAAATACTTAAAAGTCAAGAGTCGGAATAATCGTTGTGTATGTATGAGTAGATGCAAGAATGTGGAAAAAGCGAGGAATGTTTGCAAAGACAGAGTGGTTTGGCATTCTATTCTCTCTGCCTACCCTGTAAGAATGATGAGTAAGTTTTTTTGTGTAAAGAGAAATATTTGCATAATTTATATTTGAAGCACTAACTTTGTGATTTTCCATTTTATAATTAAAATGTAACTTTGTTTTAAAATCACTATAAATATTTTATTATAACTTAATTATAATGTCTACCGAATTCGAAGCCAACCGATAGACATTATAATTAAGATATAATAAAAATTTATAGTGATTTTAAAACAAAGTTACATTTTAAGTATAGAAATATGTGTTTTTTTTATTATTTATAAAAATATTTCAATTTCACATTATTTCTGTATATATGTATGTTTACGAATATATATATTAGGACAGAATGCCTGATTGCGCCTCTTTTATAAATGTCTTATTAATTATCATGATTTACGCTTTTTAGTTTCGTAAATATTTATCCTACTGGAAGGTATGAAAACAGAATTTTCGTTTGTTTTTTCAGAAAACATATTTTGTTGTTTTTATTCTAAAATTATATTCCAATGGACTGCCGGGAAATTGTTGAAATCATTACTGGAAGACATGTTTTGGGAAGCGTAGAATTTATTAAAAGCTCGTTTAATAATCTATTTATAACGTCATTTTCAGAACTGAACTCACAAGCTTCAGCAACTCTATACAAGTTTTATAATGTGATATTTTATATATATATATATATATATATATATATATATATATATATATATATATATATATATATATATATATATATATATATATATATATATATATATATATATATATATATATATATATATATATATATATATGTATATATAAATAAATATATAATATATATATATATATATATATATATATATATATATATATATATATATATATATATATATATATATATATATATATATATATATATATGTATATAAATATATATATATATATATATATATATATATATATATATATATATATATATATATATATATATATATATATATATATAAATATATATATGTATTTTTATATATTTATATATATATATATATATATATATATATATATATATATATATATATATATATATATATATATATATATATATATATATATATATATGTATATAAATAAACATATACATATATATATAAAACATCATCATATGAAATTTTATTGGTACATTTTTTCTCCTGAGAAAAAAATGTACCAGTAAAATTTGTTTGGAGAAAAAATGTGGTCCCGTGGTTAGTGTCGCAGACTCTTAAGTCAGAGTTTCTCGGTTCTTACCAACTTTACCACAATTTGATAGCTATTTCTAAAAATGAGTCGCTTAGGCTCACAGAAAAAGTATGAAATTGAAGTATTTTTGTAAATAATAAAATCACAAATATTTATCTTTATAAAAAAAGGTATGTTTACATTGGCAAGTCTACGGTTGTACGTTTTAATGTGTTTAATTTTAGAATCGGCGATATGATAAGTTTTTTTTCTGCACGGCGTCAAATAAAAATCCTCACACAATGATCACAACATTTTTCTTGAAAGTAAAAAAAAAATGATTTACTGAGAAAGTGGAGAAATCCCTTTGATACACTGAGTTGAAAGAAATATCTACTTTTTTCTAGACTGAGTGAAAATTATTGACTCGTACCATTTTATCCTTTCAGTGCAGTACTGTGTACAGAATTCTATTACGCTAAAAATAAACAGTGAGTTTCAAATAACTTGTTTATAATTTCAGTTTTCCAACCCGTTGGCTCTGAAAGGAATAAGTCTTGCTATTATTTCAGATGTAAGCTATATTATTTGTACTTTGTAAAATGTATTTTACAATTATTTTATCTACAACAAACTGGTCTAATTATAAGCTAAAAAAATCATTAAAATGAAAATGATATTTTCTGGATTTTCTCGTTATGTGATTATAATCCAGGATTCGGATCTCGCATACTAATAAAAGAGTTTCTGCTCAATAAAAAGCTTCTTTTCATCTCTCTAATAGATGTCTCTAGCTAAATTTTAAAATTGGATCATATAAATAGAACTTCCAAGAATTTGAGTAGTGTGGTTCTCAATCATCGGTAGAATCACTTAAACCAGCCTAAGACGGTCGTTAGCCCCGTAAATGCCCAGATTTCCATATCCTTCTTCATCTATGTCAAAAATTAATTATTTTATATTTAAAAAAGTCATTATATCCTCTTTAGCATTTTATAATTATCTATTAAGAATAAAACTTAATATTGAAATAAAAATAACATCCCTTTAGCTAGCTAAATACCGGGTACGATTGTTTTGGAATGAGGAAAGCTTTTATTAATCAAATAGTCTGCTTAGTGTTAATAATATAATATCTATGCGCTTCTGCAATTTCATTAATTTAAAATTTAAAGCAAACGCGAATACCACTTCAAATGTTCGGCTGTCCAAACTCAAAACACAGTAAGGGTCATTTTTTTGTAGTACGTTTTTTTTTGCATCTTTGGACTAAGTAGATGCTACTTAGTCCCAAATTGCAATAAAAGCGTACCACAAAAAATGTCCCTTACTGTGTTTTAAGCTTGGACAGCCGTGTTTCGTTAGTTTGTTTTTTTTTCTTTTAATATATTACTTAGTACTTGCCCGGAGTCATACAAGTGGCAATGCATTTTGCTGCTTGTATCTAAAAATATTTGCATTTTGAAGCGGTGCCAAAAATATTATTCAGAATGAACTTGCTTATCTAACTATTTTATCAGATAAAAATATGAACGAAATGAGACACTTTCACAGCTAGAAATAAAATTTAATATTTTTCCCTGCAGGATTTATAATGGAAAAGTCTCGAAACTTTTTACTCTAAAATAGTTTTTTTTTAATACCAGACAGCACGTTGAAAGTAAGTTCATTAAAATCCTTTATTTGGTTTCAATATTTAAAAAGATATATTTTTTTATTTGATTCATTTAAAAGAAAATGAATGCTGCCGAAAGAACAATGAATACATTGAAATATACATTTGAATACAACAGAAGGGTTTTTTTTTTTACTTTTAAATAGTTTTTTATAATACTAGAAAGGACGTTGGAAGTGGGTTCATTTATATCCTTTCTTTATTATCAATATTTTAAAAGAGAAAAAATATATATAATAAGATTTATCTGAAATAAAATTAATTTTGTTTCAGTCGAATAACCATTCAATATATTCATAAGTGTATCCCATATAAATTTAAATACAACATTTTGAGCGTGTCCAAATACTTGTTCACAGATCTGGATTATCTCCAATTAGGAGTTTTTGTTTACCTTATTTTTTGACATCTCAACATAGATGAAGAAGAAAATGAAAGTCTGGGTTGTTATGAAATCGCATATACTGTGTTACGAGTTTGATCAATATATCTAGAAGTTTCCTAAATTTGGGTAGAATTGGTGAATGTTGCACGTGTTTAAAGTGATCACTTAACCAAGCCTATAACGATCGTAAGCCCTGTAAATGGTGAGACTTCCATATTCTTCTTCATTCATGTTTACATGTCAAAAAATAACGCAACACCGAGATATCCTTGTCTAATACCATAATATTTTATTAATTTTTAATATTAATATAATTTATTATATCAAACACTGTATGATTTTCCCTGCGGATAATATATAAAGTGTCGGGTTGTGGTCCCGTAGTTAGTTTCGCGGAGAAGTCAGAGTTTCTCGGTTAGAAACCCACTTTACCACAATTTGATACCTATTTCTAATAATGATCTACTTATGCTCACAGAAATGGTATGAAATCGAAATATTTGTGTAAATAATAAAAACACAAATATTTCTCTTTTTAATAAAAAAATATATATTACGGGTATTATATATTTTAGGATTATGTTCAAACGTTTAAAATAAAGACTTATTTTGAGAATACTAGTGTTCTCATCAACATATGATAATACAAAGTAAACATAACTAGGTATGAGAACATATTTAGTTCTCAAAACTAATCGTGTTTACATTTTACAATTCCACATTTATGTTAACTACTATTAAAACATTAAGAGATAAAAAAAATGCAATGTACGAGAACATCTATAGTTGTCAAAACGAATCGTGTTTACATTTTACAATTCCACATTTATGTTAATTACTATTAAAACATTAAGAGATAAAAAAATACAAAGTACAAGAACATCTATAGTTGTCAGAACTAATCGTGTTTACATTTTAGAACTTCACATTTATGTTAACTACTATTAAAACATTTAGAGATAAAAAAAATACAATGTACGAGAACATCTATAGTTGTCAAAACGAATCGTGTTTACATTTTACAATTCCACATTTATGTTAATTACTATTAAAACATTAAGAGATAAAAAAATACAAAGTACAAGAACATCTATAGTTGTCAGAACTAATCGTGTTTACGTTTTAGAATTCCACATTTATGTTAATTACTATTAAAACATTAAGAGATAAAAAATGCAAAGTACGAGAACATCTATAGTTGTCAAAACTAATCGTGTTTACATTTTCACCGTTTTAATGTCAACCGATCGATTGCGTTTTTTTCTATACATGTAAAGCAATGATGTCGCATTCCCGATATATTGGCGCAACTCCAGAATATTCCCATGAAACAGTGGGAACAGTTTGTTTTCAGAGAACCAGAGGTGCATTAAAATGTCCAGCGAGTCGCTAATTGGTTGAGCGCTTGCCAATAGAGCGGTGTCTATATTGAACTTAAAATGTAAATATAACCAACTGTATGGAATGCATTTATCCTTTATTAATAAGAAACGATTAATTTGGAGAGAGGTCCTTAAAATATATTGCCTTTACCCAAATTAACCAGCTGCCTGACATATATAAAATAAATAAAATTAAACATATATAAAATTAAATGGATTTATATTATCCACTGACACTTCGTGATGGAATTGCATTTTTACTTTATTATTAGATTAAAACCAATATTTTTAGCTTTTCCACTTTTTTATTTGACCAGCGACCGGGTTTCGTCGTTACCGACATCATCAGACCAGTCTGATGATGTCGGTAACGACGAAACCCGGTCGCTGGTCAAATAAAAAAGTGGAAAAGCTAAAAATATTGGTTTTAATCTAATAATAAAGTAAAATTAAATGATCTGAAAAATACATGCAGTGTTTAGTCATATTTTCTTATATTGTTTTTACCTTATGTTTTTTATATTTTCAAATTTTTTATATTTTCTCATTTATTTCTTTTGAATATGCTTACTATCTCTATTTATTATACCTGCTTATTGTTTTTATATTTTGCCATGTATAAGTTTTGGTTATTTAAAAAAAAACTATTTTGTTACTTAATTTTTTGTGTTCCAGTCTTGTTATAACCTTAATCCCATGTCCCAAAATGAGAAATAGAAATAACTCATCGGGAATATTATATGTATGACTTATGTATGTAATATTTTTTGAAAAATAAATAAATAAATAAACGTTTTATGCATTTTTGACATCTCAATATAGATGAAAAATAATTTCGACGACCGTCATAAACTTGGTTGTCATAACTTTACACACGTGTAACATTCATCAATTCTACCCATGATTGACAACCACACCACTCATTTTTTGGAATTCCTAGATATATTGATCAAACCCGTGATACAGTACATGTGAGTTCACTACCGTCATCTATGTTGGAATAGGGAAAGCTGTTTTGAAGCAACCTTTTCTATTTACGTACAAAGTCCGAATCTTGGATTTTATTCACATACTTGAGACCCGCCTGAAAACATGATTTTCAAATTTCAATCGAAATAAAAAAGTGACTGCTTAATTAAAGTAAGGAAGAAGAATAATATAATATAATATACAACATTTTGAGTGGGTCCAAATAATGAGTGTGTTCACAAAACCAAAAAAATATTATGATAACAATAATAATAATAATAATAATATAACATCATAGAAAAATTAGAAAAGTATAATAATTGCAAATTTAAACGTTTTTTCAATATTATTTTTTGACATCTCATCAAAGATGAAGAAGAATATGGAAGTCTGGGCATTTACGGGGCTGACGACCGTCATAGGCTGGTTCAAGTGATCACTTTACACACGTGTAACATTCACCAATTCTACCCATTATTGACAACTACACTACTCAAATTCTTGGAAGTTCTATATATATATGAACCAATTTTGAAACATTGTTCTTGAATCACTAGAACTTCACTAGAGACATCTATTGGTAAGATGAAAAGAAGCTTTTTATTGACCAGAAACCTTTTTATTAGTATGTGAGGTCCGAATCCTGGATTATAATCACACACATGAGAAACGCCAGAAAATATCATTTTCATTTTTATTATTTAAGTTTATAATTTGACCAGATAATTTATTCACAACATTTTGAATGTGTCCAAATACTTGTAGACAAAATCTGGATTATCTCCAGATTTTGTGAACAAATATTTGCACCCACTCAAAATGCTGTGAATTTTTTTTACTAAAAATTCTATGATAATAATGCAAACATAATTTGAGGTTTACTTTTCATGAATTATGAAGTTTACAAAACTTTATTTGTAAAAAAAAACAAAAAGTAATGAATCATAAAGCAAATGTTAAAAGTTTATTTTTATGAAATTTCTTGTGTGCAATTAATCTAAAACAATATAGAATTCTGGTAATAAAAATGTCATTAAATTAATAAATCAGACTCATTTCCTTTTAACTCGAGAATTATAAGTTAAAAGCTCTCATTTGTAATGGATTAGAGAGCTTTGGAACTGAATAATTGTAACGGTTCGAAATTTGCTATTGGGATACGATTAAAGCTTCACGCATCATAAATTTATTGGTCAAGCCTGTGGCTGGGCCCCGATATTACTCCCGGGTCCTAGATTTTATACCCGGGAATTGAAGACTGGTTTACATTAGTAGATAAAGCGGTAGTTCATTAAAAGTGGCATATACAGTATGTATTAGGGGTTGTAAAAAGGTCCCTGTACTTTTTCTTTGTAGTGAATACTCCTGTAGTGTTTTATTATTTTTATTTCTTGAATGTTTTTCGCAGATACTTTGTGTCACATTTTATGAACAACTTTGTTTTTAACCACTTTGTTATCGATACACTTTTCTCCAACCGGTTTTGACAAGAACCTCGTCATTATCAGGCATGTACTAGTTATAATAATAATAATAATAAATCCTTTACCGCACCCCAATGGTGCATAGGGCACTGCTTCATATAAACGCAGTGTTATCTCGATCGATTACACATGAAGGAAAGGTGATCAGCCCTCCACTTCAGGCACCAGTCCAGTGTAATATTGAATAAATATTAGAGTGAAAAAATCACTTATATTTATTAAACCCCCCTGGGAATTGAGCCCGGGACCTCCAGAACGGTAGGCGAGCACTACACTACGGAGGCGGACATTACACTAACCATTACACTAATTATAAACATTGCAATATTTATAGTTAGGTAAGTGGGCGTGTTTAAGTATTGGTTAATTAATTTAGGTTTGGAGTGAGAGGGGTGAATAGAAAAAATAGCCCTATGAAAAAAAAGAATAGGAAAAATATTTAAAATCATTTGTATTTTACCAATAAAAAAGTTTTTTTTTCTTCATTTTAGGCATGAAACTTTCCAAGATAGACTAAGTGGTAGTATTATACAAAGGCGCCGTGGCCTAGTTTTGTAGACGCTCGACTGCGAAACTAGCACCGCGGGTTCGATTCCCGCCAATTGCAAAATAAATTCAAGAAAGATTAATTTTCGATAGGGCTGGGTGTTTGTAGTGTGTTTTTCACATTTACCTTACTTACTATCCTACCTGCATACAAGTCTCTAAAAGTACAGGCTTTGGCGGTTATTCCTTTTTTAAATAAAAAATGTATGACTTTGAAATTTTTTGTGTAGTATAGCTTTCAATCATGGATAAAATGTTGAATATTACACGTGTGTAAAATGGTCCGCCTCCATAGTGTAGTGGTTAGCGCGCTAGGCTACCATGCTGGAGGTCCAGGGTTCGATTCCCAAAAGGGTGAAAAAAAATATCAGTGATTTTTCAGTCTAATGTTTATTTATTATGACCGTGGACTGGTACCTGAAGCGGAAGGCTGATCACCTTTCCTTCGTGTATTTAACGATCAAGATAACACCGCTTCTATACGATGCAGTGCCCTATGCACCATTGGGGTGTGGATAAGGGTTAGAAGAAGAAGAAGAAAAAATGATCACTGAACCAGACTTTGACAGGTTTCAAGTCTTGTAAATACCCAGACTTCCATATTCTTCTTCATACATGTTAAGATGTCAAAATTGTTTGATTTTTTTCTGTTTTCTTTGTAAATAAACAAAGACAGAAATACACTACCGCCAAATGTCATAAGCTCACCTCTGACTACTGCTATCTTTAGTATGCTAGTGACAAGAGAGTACTATTAATTCTACTAATAAATTGACCAATGTAAATTTCATTTCTCCCTGGATGCTGTGTCTAGGGGCTTAGGCCCAAATAACCCATTTGAGATTAATCTACAGGAGTCCTCTGTCCGTGCTAATCTGTAATGGACGAATTATTCAGTGGTCAGGGTCAGATGGTGATTTAAAACCATTTAAGCAAAATATCAAATCAAATGTTGCATGATAGATGTTCCAATGGTGTGATATAAGGAACAATTTCAAGGCTGAGACAAGAATTATCGATAAAATTTAGAAAGGTGTGTTGAAATAGTTTATTTTGTTACGATGTGATTTCCCCATTCATCCCTTTTCAGGCTGTGTGTTCGTTAATTCACTATTGAATAAGGTAATCCAACCCTCGTTTGATGATCAGAAAGCTCTTTGTCATGTTTAGCAAACCATGCCCTAAAGGCCAGTTAAGTCGGGAATACAATACACAATGAATGTAGTTAGCCGTTGAAAGGGTTTAAATGCCCTGGCAAGATAATAAGAGCTTAGCGACAATCATGTAACTAAATACTTTGTCGAAGAGTCGTAGAAATGATGTGAGCGTTATTTTAGTACCAAAATATTGAGCGTGTCCAAATACTTGTTCACTAATCTGAATTATCTCCAATTATATGAGTTATTTTTTATATTTTTTTTGACATCTCATCAAAGATGAAGAAGAATATGGAAGTCTGGGCATTTATGGGGCTGACGACCGTCATAGGCTAGTTTAGGTGATCACTTTACACACGTGTAACATTCACCAATTCCATCCATTATTGACAACCACACTTTATATATATATATATATATATATATATATATATATATATATATATATATATATATATATATATATATATATATATATATATATATATATATATATATATATATATATATATATATATATATATATATATATATATATATATATATATATATATATATATATATATATATATATATATATATATATATATATAAATATATTGTTTTGAAAGAATAACCCATAGCCTCTATTAAGCCTCTATTTTAGAAGCTTGTCTGAAGGTATGATATTTAGGTAAGGGAAGGCTCTGTAAATACATTGTAAAAAACAAAGAAATAAATTATTTTTAAAAAAAAGCGGGCGTGAACAGATATGTGACCTCTCCGGTGGTCTCCGGTGGAATGAGTTCTGTGCTTGCGATAATCCCCTTAAGAAAAAATCTTCATTATGACCTTAAAAAATAAAATAAAAAAGGAGTTTTGCAGATCTCTACTGACGCTATTTCTTCAACTGCGGGTGAAAATTGTTTCATGTTTTACCGTGTACACGCTAGAAACAATTGGCTATGTTCCAGATGTCAATTTTCAATTCGTCTTATGTTCGAATCTTCTGGAAGTTCAAAGAAGATTAGTCAGGCACTCCAAACTATGGCAGTATGGAAGTGTTGTGAATGGTTCAGAAGACGCCAACTGTGTGTACCATGTTAAAACTTCCTCGGTATACAGTGATAGAACATTGACGTGTGGAATGTATCCATAAAATGTAAAAAAACAACCCCATTCGAATTGAATATTTCTATGATATGTATAAAATAATTCAATTCAAATTAAATGTAAAAAAAAATGTCATTCAAATGGATTATTTCCATAAAATGTAATGAAATAACGACATTCGAATTACATATTTCCATAAAATGTAAAAAAGAACCCCATTCAAATTGAATATTTCTATGATATGTAAAAAATAATTCAATTCAAATTAAATGTACAAAAGAATGTCATTCAAATGGATTTTTTCCATTAAATGTAAAAAAATAATGCTATTCAAATAAAATATTTCGAATTGAAATTTAAAAATAAGAATGCCGTTGACATTGAATTAAAAAAATTTTCCATAAAATTTTAAAAAAAATAATGAAATTCAAATTGAGTTTTTACATAAAATGTAAAAAAAAATTAGGATACTATTTCAAGTGAATATTTTGGTAATATGTAAAAAAAATATCATTCAAATTGAATATTTCCATAAAATATTTAAAAATATATTGCCATTTAAAATTAATGTTTCCAAAAAATGTAAAAGAGAATGGCATTCAAATTCTTTATTTCCATTAAACGTTAAAAAGAATAACATTCAAATTCAATATTTTCACAAGATAGAGTGCATAACCGGAAACACGTTGAGAGACGAATTTTCCTCGATCTTTCTCTGCTCGTATTACCAACTAAATTCCCTTGATTAATTTATTTTACCGTTCTTTCCTTATTTATCCGTTCTCAAACCATCTCAACATACCGTCTTTAATTTCAACTAACCAAAAACATTACAGAGAAACACTCTCCTTATCATTCATCGTTCACTTTGTGTAATTAAATTTAATTACACAAAGTGAAGGAAGAATGATAAGGAGAGTGTTATATTACCATACCACAAAGTAACTATGTTTTTTTTTTAATATTAACAACAGCAACATATGTAAAACAAAACAATTAAAAGATACACATTAAACAAGCCAATTATAGTTAACCATAGAAACATTAAGATTAGTAAAAAATATTTAGTGTAGATCTAGCAAATGAATGAATTTGTGTGTGTGTGTGATGTTGATTCTAGTAGGGACATACATACAATGCAGAGAACCATAGTTTTTAAAGATCCTGAGAGGACAATATGGTCACCATTCGACTTTTCAGCACAGATGTTCCGCAATTGAAAACGTCAACTTGGCTAAACATGAGTTGTACTCACTAGCCATTCGAAACATAGGTAAACTCCGCGCATGATTAGTTCGAAGGACAGGTACTGAATAAAGATTGTGACGTGTGACGGGTACGGTAGCCGGGTACATTATACGTTATTTCAGAAATCAAAACCGGACTATCGATACGCCCACTTATCATATCCTGGAGGATTCCCATATCCACAAAATATTTTAACATCCAAAATATATTACAAAACATTGAATCTATGAATAAGTCTGGATTTCTGTATTCTACCACTGTAAGTTATCAAACCGGATTAATCTCGCTTTGCAGTATATTAGATTTGACACGATTAGTGACATTTTCCACTCTCTCTTTACGTAAAAGGCGACTGGACTGTCACACTAAATTTTAAGCTTTTTACGTAATATTTTCTCCGTCTGGGCAAATTCTCTTCCATACTCTTTGGCCAGCTTTCTCAGTCAATTACGTAAAATATAAAAAAATGTTAATTTTTACTTTTGTTTTAAATTAATTAGATATGTATTTAAATGTGCATTTAACCAATTTTCCAAAAATCGGTGTACAAAGAAACACTTATTTATTTTTACATTATTGGCATATCAACATAGATGAAGAAGAATATGGAAATATAGATATTTACAGGGTTCACGACCGTCGTAGGTTTAGTTAAGTGATGATGACAGGCGCCGTGGCGTAGTTGCGTAGACGCCTGACTGCGAAACTGGCGCCGCAGGTTTGATTCCCGACAAGTAAAAAATAAATTCCAGAAATATTTATTTTCAGTTGGTTTTGGATATTTGTGACGTTTTAATCACATTTACCTTCCCTATTCTTACTCTGCTACCAACAGACAAGCCTCTATAAGAAGCTTTGCGGGTTATTCCTTTTTAAAAAAAATACACACGTGTAACATTCACCAATTCTACCTACGATTGACAACCAAATTACTATTTTTTTAAACTCTTACATATATTGATCAAACTCGTGACACAATATATGTTACTTCACAAAAGTCCCTAATCCGCAACCCGATCGTGCATAGAGCTTTTCATCATATAAACGCAGTGTTATCTTGATCGTTAACAAATGAAGGAAAGATGATCAGCCTTCCGCTTCAGGTACCAGTCCAGGGTAAAATTGAATAAGCATTAGAGTGAAAAAAACACTTATATTTACAACATTTTGAGTGTGTCCAAATCCTTGTTCACCCCACCCCCCCTCTTGGGAATCGAACCTGGGACCTCCAAAACAGTAGCCGAGCATGCTGACCATAGGCGTACAACTCATAATATAAGGGTTACGTAAAATATTAACCCGAATAAAAAAATAAAGGAAATATGTTTATATATATATATATATATATATATATATATATATATATATATATATATATATATATATATATATATATATATATATATATATATATATATATATATATATATATATATATATATATATATATATATATATATATATATATATATATATATATATATATATATATATATATATATATATATATATATATATATATATATATATATATATATATATATATTTAATTATATGTACAATACCATATATTCTACTCACAGTAAAAAACAAACACCGCAGTTTTTTTTTAAATGTACATTTATAGGTTTTTTTTCCTTAATAGAAACATATTTCCTTTGGACAGTTTTCCGTATGTAAAAATGCCTTACGTTGCATTCCTATATTTATCTACTATACAAAAATTTTGATTACGTAAACAAGTGTATATTTACGACAAAAACTAAGAAATATGTGTTATTTATGAGTATTTTATTCACTTCAGTAGATATTATTTTTATATTTATATTATAGGCGTCTCAGCTAAGATGAACCATTTCCTTTGTTTTATACACAGTATTTCAAGGTGTATGACCTGGCATTTGGCCGTCATATGTGGTCACTTTTTACACCTGTGTAACGTTCACCATTCTGCCCATTATTGAGCATCTATATTACATTCATTTTTTTATGTTGTACACATACATATATGCACCGTTGAACATAATTCACTGCTTCCATACTTTACCTCAAGGTTTAAAATAAAATAATAAATACGTCAGTCAGATCATTTTACTTTTAACAGTTTCCAGGTTTATATTGTAACATGTGTTAAAATGTTTAAAATCATAGTTTGAACTCTTAACATAGATGGAGAAGAATATGAATGTCTGGGTGATTACAGGAGTTATGACCTGTCTAAGGTTGGTTAAGTGATCACTTTATACGCGTGTAACATACATCATTTTACATATGATTGACAACCACACTTCTCAAATTTTAGTTCCCCTACACATGTCATAAATCTCATGACGCTTTCACGTGAGTTCACTGGAGCCATATATGGTTGATTTGAGATAGCTTTTCTTTAGCAGACACCTTTTTATTCCATGGTATACAAAATTCTTACTGATTGTGAACAAGGTTTTGGACGCACCTAAAAATGTTGTGTCTTTTAAATCGGCTTATAGCTTTTTACTTAAAAAATAGGTTTAGTAAAAATTTAATATTTTGTGTTATTATCCCTCCGTAAAAATGCATTTAAGAATAAAATAATAATTATGTCAGGTAAGTACGTTATACGTTTGTCCGTCTCTGTAGTGTAATGGTCAGCATGTTCGGCTACCGTTCTGGAGATCCCGGGTTCGATTCCCAGGGGGGGTAAAATAAATATGAGTGATTTTTTCACTATAATATTTATTCCATATTACCCTGGACTGGTACCTGGAGGGCTGATCACCTTTCCTTCATGTGTAAAACGATTAAGATAACACTGCGTTTATATGATGCAGTGCCCTTACCCATCATCCGGGTGCGGATAAGGGTTTTATTTATTATTTATTTTTAAGTACGTTAACATTTTCCAGGTTTTTGTTGAAATATATGTTTTAGTCTTTTAAATCGGTTTCCTGAACATTTCATACTACACAATCAGGGCTTATACCTTTTTACATAAAAAATAGGTTAAATATAAATTTAACAATAAGTTTGCGTAATTATCACTGCGTAAAAACCATTTGCGTATCGTTTAGATGTCGATAATGGCAAAGTAATTATAGCCGATTGTGTTAAATACCACAACGTGTTAGTTGTATTATGAGCGCCTTCGTATTTATTAGACAAATAAAGCGACATGCTTAAATTAATGTATCTAAGAATTGAATTGAGTGGTTCTCAACATAAGGCGCGCGTTCATTAGGAGAGGCCGAAACATTGAAAGACAGGATGAGTTTCACAATCGCCTCTTCGATCGATTTCTTTATTTAGCGTTTTAGTTCATATAGTTGCATAAAGCAACATATAATTATCATCACTGTATCATTATGTAAGTGGAAAAAAGAGCAGAGGAAGACCGAGAAAAAAGTGGTCAGGTTAGGAGTCGTAACAATCGGCGGGTATGTATGAGGAGATGCATGAACGTGGAAGAGGCGAAGAATGTTTGCAAAGACAGAGTGGTGTGGCGTTCTATCCTCTCTGCCTACCCCTGCGGGGAAGCCGAGTGATGGTTAGTTAGTTAGTTTAGTATTATCATCAATCCCTCGCCTTTGAAATTGAAATATATCGTATTTAATAAAAGCTTATTCTTAAAGTAAATCAAGTCGTAAATATGCTTAAACACTTGGACAGATTGATGAACGTAACACAATGTGTGAGAAGTGATCACTGAAGCCATCCAACGATTGGTTGTAAGTCCTGAAAATCTCCAGGTCTCTATGTAAGCTTCCCATAAATTGCTTCTTTATTCGACTCTTAAATAGTTTTTTTTTTTGGATTTTAGTGTTTTAGAATTTAATAAACCCTGATGATGACAAGGTTTTTGTCGAAACCGGTTGGTTACGTGTACTAATAATAAATCAATAAAAAGTGGTTAATATAAAGTTTTTTAATTTTATAAAGTTTATTAAATGTGCCACAAAGTATCTGCGGAAAACATTCAAGAAATCTTTAATATGTGTTTTATATCAAATTTAAGAGTTAAGCTCTTGTTTATACAACAATATCTTCTTTATTAGACTTTTTAATATATGTATGTTTTTTATCAAATTTAAGAACTAAGCTCTTATATATGCAGCACTTTCCACCGCTTTCTGTTAAAAATCTGATTTCTGAGATCTTTATACGACTTCTACTGCTTTGTCTTTCAATAGTACAAAATTCCACATGAGTATACAGTACTTATTATATATTTTGAGATTTTAAATGAAAATGAGGAGAGAGGGGACAATTGGATTAAAAGAAGGAATAAAAAATCATTTTTTGTTGTTAAAAGTGCCTAAAATTTACAAATCTACATAGTGTCAAAAATTTCACGAAAATATATTTTAATAAATTACATTTGTTTTCTCGACTGTATCCTAATCAAATGTTGGCAAGGGGTACTCACGATTTTTAAAAAATAAGATGGAAAAAAACGGACCAAAATATATAAAATGTGCATATTAATTAGGCCTGTCAATAAAAACGTTTCATAATTAAAATGTTACTTTGTTTTTAAATTACTTTATAGTGATTTTAAAGCAAAGCTACATTTTAATTATGAAAGGGAAAATCATAAAGTTAGTGCTTCAAATATAAATTATAAAAATGTTTCAATTTAAAAAAAAAAGAGAAACACTGGTTTTGTAAGAGAAATCAAATTTATGTTTGGAATGCGATTGTAAATACTACACAAACACATTAAGTGGTCGTTGATTCCGGAGCAAATCCTATATGTTCACACGTAAATTCAGAGAAACCGAAATCTATTCAAGTTTAACGCTTTGTAGTAAGTAATTCACTGTTATGATTAAAATGTAACTTTCTTTTAAAATCACTCTAAATATTGTATTATAACTTAATTATAATGTCCACCGGTTTCAAAGCTAACCACTTCTTCATCAAGACTGATTTTTCAGTGTATTACAAATATGCAATAGAGGACGTAAATTAGATTACTTAGAAATATTATAAATACTTTTTTTTTTTTTTTTTTATTATTAGATTAAAACCAATATTTTTAGCTTTTCCACTTTTTTATTTGACCAGCGACCGGGTTTCGTCGTTACCGACATCATCAGACTGGTCTGATGATGTCGGTAACGACGAAACCCGGTCGCTGGTCAAATAAAAAAGTGGAAAAGCTAAAAATATTGGTTTTAATCTAATAATAAATTAAAAATGCAATTCCATCACGAAGTGTCAGTGGATAAAATAAATCTATTATAAATACGTATTAATCAGTCTTGATAAAGAAGCGGTTAGCTTCGAAACCGTTAGACATAATTAAAGTTATAATAAAATATTTACAGTGATTTTAAAACAAAGTTATATTTCAATTATAAAATGGAAAATCACAAAGTTATAACCTCAAACATTTTTTTTAATCGCTCATATATAAATAAAAAATCTTAAACCGGTGTTAATATTATTTTTGACATCTCATCGAAGATGAAGAAGAATATGGAAGTCTGGGCATTTACGGGGCTGACGACCGTCATAGGCTGGTTTAAGTGATCACTTTACACACGTGTAACATTCACCAATTCTACACATTATTGACAACCACACTCCTCAAATTCTTGGAAGTTCTTTATATATATGAACCAATTTAGAAACCTTGTTCTTGAATAACTAGAACTTCACTAGAGACATCTATTGGTGAGATGTAAAGAAGCTTTTTATTAAGCAGAAACTCTTATATTAGTATGTGAGGTCCGAATCCTGGATTATAATCACACACATGAGAAACGCCAAAAAATACGGTGTTAATATGTTCAGAGAATGCGTGTCAGCATTTTCCATGTAGGTTGATGAGTTCCACATATGCACGTGTTCCATTTTAAGGGAGTATAGGAAAACCAGCGAAGTGGAATTCTTCACAGAGTCGATATATGAATATTGAAGAGGTTCCGAAACAAGGTAGGCACTCGCGGTAGACTTCATAAAATTTAGTTCCACACAAAGTTCTACTCTAGTGACCCGAGAGCGAGTATTTTCGAATTTACAATGTCACTTTACCTATTTACATGAGTTATTTTCCGATATTCGCGGGGATGTTTCGGTTTACGATTCTTAACAGTTCCACAAAAAAAACGATTCGAACTACGATTTTATTCACATACTTGAGACCCGCCTGAAAACATGATTTTCAAATTTCAATCGAAATAAAAAAGTGACTGCTTAATTAAAGTAAGGAAGAAGAATAATATAATATAATATACAACATTTTGAGTGGGTCCAAATAATGAGTGTGTTCACAAAACCAAAAAAATATTATGATAACAATAATAATAATAATAATAATATAACATCATAGAAAAATTAGAAAAGTATAATAATTGCAAATTTAAACGTTTTTTCAATATTATTTTTTGACATCTCATCAAAGATGAAGAAGAATATGGAAGTCTGGGCATTTACGGGGCTGACGACCGTCATAGGCTGGTTCAAGTGATCACTTTACACACGTGTAACATTCACCAATTCTACCCATTATTGACAACTACACTACTCAAATTCTTGGAAGTTCTATATATATATGAACCAATTTTGAAACATTGTTCTTGAATCACTAGAACTTCACTAGAGACATCTATTGGTAAGATGAAAAGAAGCTTTTTATTGACCAGAAACCTTTTTATTAGTATGTGAGGTCCGAATCCTGGATTATAATCACACACATGAGAAACGCCAGAAAATATCATTTTCATTTTTATTATTTAAGTTTATAATTTGACCAGATAATTTATTCACAACATTTTGAATGTGTCCAAATACTTGTAGACAAAATCTGGATTATCTCCAGATTTTGTGAACAAATATTTGCACCCACTCAAAATGCTGTGAATTTTTTTTACTAAAAATTCTATGATAATAATGCAAACATAATTTGAGGTTTACTTTTCATGAATTATGAAGTTTACAAAACTTTATTTGTAAAAAAAAACAAAAAGTAATGAATCATAAAGCAAATGTTAAAAGTTTATTTTTATGAAATTTCTTGTGTGCAATTAATCTAAAACAATATAGAATTCTGGTAATAAAAATGTCATTAAATTAATAAATCAGACTCATTTCCTTTTAACTCGAGAATTATAAGTTAAAAGCTCTCATTTGTAATGGATTAGAGAGCTTTGGAACTGAATAATTGTAACGGTTCGAAATTTGCTATTGGGATACGATTAAAGCTTCACGCATCATAAATTTATTGGTCAAGCCTGTGGCTGGGCCCCGATATTACTCCCGGGTCCTAGATTTTATACCCGGGAATTGAAGACTGGTTTACATTAGTAGATAAAGCGGTAGTTCATTAAAAGTGGCATATACAGTATGTATTAGGGGTTGTAAAAAGGTCCCTGTACTTTTTCTTTGTAGTGAATACTCCTGTAGTGTTTTATTATTTTTATTTCTTGAATGTTTTTCGCAGATACTTTGTGTCACATTTTATGAACAACTTTGTTTTTAACCACTTTGTTATCGATACACTTTTCTCCAACCGGTTTTGACAAGAACCTCGTCATTATCAGGCATGTACTAGTTATAATAATAATAATAATAAATCCTTTACCGCACCCCAATGGTGCATAGGGCACTGCTTCATATAAACGCAGTGTTATCTCGATCGATTACACATGAAGGAAAGGTGATCAGCCCTCCACTTCAGGCACCAGTCCAGTGTAATATTGAATAAATATTAGAGTGAAAAAATCACTTATATTTATTAAACCCCCCTGGGAATTGAGCCCGGGACCTCCAGAACGGTAGGCGAGCACTACACTACGGAGGCGGACATTACACTAACCATTACACTAATTATAAACATTGCAATATTTATAGTTAGGTAAGTGGGCGTGTTTAAGTATTGGTTAATTAATTTAGGTTTGGAGTGAGAGGGGTGAATAGAAAAAATAGCCCTATGAAAAAAAAGAATAGGAAAAATATTTAAAATCATTTGTATTTTACCAATAAAAAAGTTTTTTTTTCTTCATTTTAGGCATGAAACTTTCCAAGATAGACTAAGTGGTAGTATTATACAAAGGCGCCGTGGCCTAGTTTTGTAGACGCTCGACTGCGAAACTAGCACCGCGGGTTCGATTCCCGCCAATTGCAAAATAAATTCAAGAAAGATTAATTTTCGATAGGGCTGGGTGTTTGTAGTGTGTTTTTCACATTTACCTTACTTACTATCCTACCTGCATACAAGTCTCTAAAAGTACAGGCTTTGGCGGTTATTCCTTTTTTAAATAAAAAATGTATGACTTTGAAATTTTTTGTGTAGTATAGCTTTCAATCATGGATAAAATGTTGAATATTACACGTGTGTAAAATGGTCCGCCTCCATAGTGTAGTGGTTAGCGCGCTAGGCTACCATGCTGGAGGTCCAGGGTTCGATTCCCAAAAGGGTGAAAAAAAATATCAGTGATTTTTCAGTCTAATGTTTATTTATTATGACCGTGGACTGGTACCTGAAGCGGAAGGCTGATCACCTTTCCTTCGTGTATTTAACGATCAAGATAACACCGCTTCTATACGATGCAGTGCCCTATGCACCATTGGGGTGTGGATAAGGGTTAGAAGAAGAAGAAGAAAAAATGATCACTGAACCAGACTTTGACAGGTTTCAAGTCTTGTAAATACCCAGACTTCCATATTCTTCTTCATACATGTTAAGATGTCAAAATTGTTTGATTTTTTTCTGTTTTCTTTGTAAATAAACAAAGACAGAAATACACTACCGCCAAATGTCATAAGCTCACCTCTGACTACTGCTATCTTTAGTATGCTAGTGACAAGAGAGTACTATTAATTCTACTAATAAATTGACCAATGTAAATTTCATTTCTCCCTGGATGCTGTGTCTAGGGGCTTAGGCCCAAATAACCCATTTGAGATTAATCTACAGGAGTCCTCTGTCCGTGCTAATCTGTAATGGACGAATTATTCAGTGGTCAGGGTCAGATGGTGATTTAAAACCATTTAAGCAAAATATCAAATCAAATGTTGCATGATAGATGTTCCAATGGTGTGATATAAGGAACAATTTCAAGGCTGAGACAAGAATTATCGATAAAATTTAGAAAGGTGTGTTGAAATAGTTTATTTTGTTACGATGTGATTTCCCCATTCATCCCTTTTCAGGCTGTGTGTTCGTTAATTCACTATTGAATAAGGTAATCCAACCCTCGTTTGATGATCAGAAAGCTCTTTGTCATGTTTAGCAAACCATGCCCTAAAGGCCAGTTAAGTCGGGAATACAATACACAATGAATGTAGTTAGCCGTTGAAAGGGTTTAAATGCCCTGGCAAGATAATAAGAGCTTAGCGACAATCATGTAACTAAATACTTTGTCGAAGAGTCGTAGAAATGATGTGAGCGTTATTTTAGTACCAAAATATTGAGCGTGTCCAAATACTTGTTCACTAATCTGAATTATCTCCAATTATATGAGTTATTTTTTATATTTTTTTTGACATCTCATCAAAGATGAAGAAGAATATGGAAGTCTGGGCATTTATGGGGCTGACGACCGTCATAGGCTAGTTTAGGTGATCACTTTACACACGTGTAACATTCACCAATTCCATCCATTATTGACAACCACACTTTTATATATATATATATATATATATATATATATATATATATATATATATATATATATATATATATATATATATATATATATATATATATATATATATATATATATATATATATATATATATATATATATATATATATATATATATATATATATATATATATATATATATATATATATATATATATATATATAAATATATTGTTTTGAAAGAATAACCCATAGCCTCTATTAAGCCTCTATTTTAGAAGCTTGTCTGAAGGTATGATATTTAGGTAAGGGAAGGCTCTGTAAATACATTGTAAAAAACAAAGAAATAAATTATTTTTAAAAAAAAGCGGGCGTGAACAGATATGTGACCTCTCCGGTGGTCTCCGGTGGAATGAGTTCTGTGCTTGCGATAATCCCCTTAAGAAAAAATCTTCATTATGACCTTAAAAAATAAAATAAAAAAGGAGTTTTGCAGATCTCTACTGACGCTATTTCTTCAACTGCGGGTGAAAATTGTTTCATGTTTTACCGTGTACACGCTAGAAACAATTGGCTATGTTCCAGATGTCAATTTTCAATTCGTCTTATGTTCGAATCTTCTGGAAGTTCAAAGAAGATTAGTCAGGCACTCCAAACTATGGCAGTATGGAAGTGTTGTGAATGGTTCAGAAGACGCCAACTGTGTGTACCATGTTAAAACTTCCTCGGTATACAGTGATAGAACATTGACGTGTGGAATGTATCCATAAAATGTAAAAAAACAACCCCATTCGAATTGAATATTTCTATGATATGTATAAAATAATTCAATTCAAATTAAATGTAAAAAAAAATGTCATTCAAATGGATTATTTCCATAAAATGTAATGAAATAACGACATTCGAATTACATATTTCCATAAAATGTAAAAAAGAACCCCATTCAAATTGAATATTTCTATGATATGTAAAAAATAATTCAATTCAAATTAAATGTACAAAAGAATGTCATTCAAATGGATTTTTTCCATTAAATGTAAAAAAATAATGCTATTCAAATAAAATATTTCGAATTGAAATTTAAAAATAAGAATGCCGTTGACATTGAATTAAAAAAATTTTCCATAAAATTTTAAAAAAAATAATGAAATTCAAATTGAGTTTTTACATAAAATGTAAAAAAAAATTAGGATACTATTTCAAGTGAATATTTTGGTAATATGTAAAAAAAATATCATTCAAATTGAATATTTCCATAAAATATTTAAAAATATATTGCCATTTAAAATTAATGTTTCCAAAAAATGTAAAAGAGAATGGCATTCAAATTCTTTATTTCCATTAAACGTTAAAAAGAATAACATTCAAATTCAATATTTTCACAAGATAGAGTGCATAACCGGAAACACGTTGAGAGACGAATTTTCCTCGATCTTTCTCTGCTCGTATTACCAACTAAATTCCCTTGATTAATTTATTTTACCGTTCTTTCCTTATTTATCCGTTCTCAAACCATCTCAACATACCGTCTTTAATTTCAACTAACCAAAAACATTACAGAGAAACACTCTCCTTATCATTCATCGTTCACTTTGTGTAATTAAATTTAATTACACAAAGTGAAGGAAGAATGATAAGGAGAGTGTTATATTACCATACCACAAAGTAACTATGTTTTTTTTTTAATATTAACAACAGCAACATATGTAAAACAAAACAATTAAAAGATACACATTAAACAAGCCAATTATAGTTAACCATAGAAACATTAAGATTAGTAAAAAATATTTAGTGTAGATCTAGCAAATGAATGAATTTGTGTGTGTGTGTGATGTTGATTCTAGTAGGGACATACATACAATGCAGAGAACCATAGTTTTTAAAGATCCTGAGAGGACAATATGGTCACCATTCGACTTTTCAGCACAGATGTTCCGCAATTGAAAACGTCAACTTGGCTAAACATGAGTTGTACTCACTAGCCATTCGAAACATAGGTAAACTCCGCGCATGATTAGTTCGAAGGACAGGTACTGAATAAAGATTGTGACGTGTGACGGGTACGGTAGCCGGGTACATTATACGTTATTTCAGAAATCAAAACCGGACTATCGATACGCCCACTTATCATATCCTGGAGGATTCCCATATCCACAAAATATTTTAACATCCAAAATATATTACAAAACATTGAATCTATGAATAAGTCTGGATTTCTGTATTCTACCACTGTAAGTTATCAAACCGGATTAATCTCGCTTTGCAGTATATTAGATTTGACACGATTAGTGACATTTTCCACTCTCTCTTTACGTAAAAGGCGACTGGACTGTCACACTAAATTTTAAGCTTTTTACGTAATATTTTCTCCGTCTGGGCAAATTCTCTTCCATACTCTTTGGCCAGCTTTCTCAGTCAATTACGTAAAATATAAAAAAATGTTAATTTTTACTTTTGTTTTAAATTAATTAGATATGTATTTAAATGTGCATTTAACCAATTTTCCAAAAATCGGTGTACAAAGAAACACTTATTTATTTTTACATTATTGGCATATCAACATAGATGAAGAAGAATATGGAAATATAGATATTTACAGGGTTCACGACCGTCGTAGGTTTAGTTAAGTGATGATGACAGGCGCCGTGGCGTAGTTGCGTAGACGCCTGACTGCGAAACTGGCGCCGCAGGTTTGATTCCCGACAAGTAAAAAATAAATTCCAGAAATATTTATTTTCAGTTGGTTTTGGATATTTGTGACGTTTTAATCACATTTACCTTCCCTATTCTTACTCTGCTACCAACAGACAAGCCTCTATAAGAAGCTTTGCGGGTTATTCCTTTTTAAAAAAAATACACACGTGTAACATTCACCAATTCTACCTACGATTGACAACCAAATTACTATTTTTTTAAACTCTTACATATATTGATCAAACTCGTGACACAATATATGTTACTTCACAAAAGTCCCTAATCCGCAACCCGATCGTGCATAGAGCTTTTCATCATATAAACGCAGTGTTATCTTGATCGTTAACAAATGAAGGAAAGATGATCAGCCTTCCGCTTCAGGTACCAGTCCAGGGTAAAATTGAATAAGCATTAGAGTGAAAAAAACACTTATATTTACAACATTTTGAGTGTGTCCAAATCCTTGTTCACCCCACCCCCCCTCTTGGGAATCGAACCTGGGACCTCCAAAACAGTAGCCGAGCATGCTGACCATAGGCGTACAACTCATAATATAAGGGTTACGTAAAATATTAACCCGAATAAAAAAATAAAGGAAATATGTTTATATATATATATATATATATATATATATATATATATATATATATATATATATATATATATATATATATATATATATATATATATATATATATATATATATATATATATATATATATATATATATATATATATATATATATATATATATATATATATATATATATATATATATATATATATATATATATATATATATATATATATATATATATATATATTTAATTATATGTACAATACCATATATTCTACTCACAGTAAAAAACAAACACCGCAGTTTTTTTTTAAATGTACATTTATAGGTTTTTTTTCCTTAATAGAAACATATTTCCTTTGGACAGTTTTCCGTATGTAAAAATGCCTTACGTTGCATTCCTATATTTATCTACTATACAAAAATTTTGATTACGTAAACAAGTGTATATTTACGACAAAAACTAAGAAATATGTGTTATTTATGAGTATTTTATTCACTTCAGTAGATATTATTTTTATATTTATATTATAGGCGTCTCAGCTAAGATGAACCATTTCCTTTGTTTTATACACAGTATTTCAAGGTGTATGACCTGGCATTTGGCCGTCATATGTGGTCACTTTTTACACCTGTGTAACGTTCACCATTCTGCCCATTATTGAGCATCTATATTACATTCATTTTTTTATGTTGTACACATACATATATGCACCGTTGAACATAATTCACTGCTTCCATACTTTACCTCAAGGTTTAAAATAAAATAATAAATACGTCAGTCAGATCATTTTACTTTTAACAGTTTCCAGGTTTATATTGTAACATGTGTTAAAATGTTTAAAATCATAGTTTGAACTCTTAACATAGATGGAGAAGAATATGAATGTCTGGGTGATTACAGGAGTTATGACCTGTCTAAGGTTGGTTAAGTGATCACTTTATACGCGTGTAACATACATCATTTTACATATGATTGACAACCACACTTCTCAAATTTTAGTTCCCCTACACATGTCATAAATCTCATGACGCTTTCACGTGAGTTCACTGGAGCCATATATGGTTGATTTGAGATAGCTTTTCTTTAGCAGACACCTTTTTATTCCATGGTATACAAAATTCTTACTGATTGTGAACAAGGTTTTGGACGCACCTAAAAATGTTGTGTCTTTTAAATCGGCTTATAGCTTTTTACTTAAAAAATAGGTTTAGTAAAAATTTAATATTTTGTGTTATTATCCCTCCGTAAAAATGCATTTAAGAATAAAATAATAATTATGTCAGGTAAGTACGTTATACGTTTGTCCGTCTCTGTAGTGTAATGGTCAGCATGTTCGGCTACCGTTCTGGAGATCCCGGGTTCGATTCCCAGGGGGGGTAAAATAAATATGAGTGATTTTTTCACTATAATATTTATTCCATATTACCCTGGACTGGTACCTGGAGGGCTGATCACCTTTCCTTCATGTGTAAAACGATTAAGATAACACTGCGTTTATATGATGCAGTGCCCTTACCCATCATCCGGGTGCGGATAAGGGTTTTATTTATTATTTATTTTTAAGTACGTTAACATTTTCCAGGTTTTTGTTGAAATATATGTTTTAGTCTTTTAAATCGGTTTCCTGAACATTTCATACTACACAATCAGGGCTTATACCTTTTTACATAAAAAATAGGTTAAATATAAATTTAACAATAAGTTTGCGTAATTATCACTGCGTAAAAACCATTTGCGTATCGTTTAGATGTCGATAATGGCAAAGTAATTATAGCCGATTGTGTTAAATACCACAACGTGTTAGTTGTATTATGAGCGCCTTCGTATTTATTAGACAAATAAAGCGACATGCTTAAATTAATGTATCTAAGAATTGAATTGAGTGGTTCTCAACATAAGGCGCGCGTTCATTAGGAGAGGCCGAAACATTGAAAGACAGGATGAGTTTCACAATCGCCTCTTCGATCGATTTCTTTATTTAGCGTTTTAGTTCATATAGTTGCATAAAGCAACATATAATTATCATCACTGTATCATTATGTAAGTGGAAAAAAGAGCAGAGGAAGACCGAGAAAAAAGTGGTCAGGTTAGGAGTCGTAACAATCGGCGGGTATGTATGAGGAGATGCATGAACGTGGAAGAGGCGAAGAATGTTTGCAAAGACAGAGTGGTGTGGCGTTCTATCCTCTCTGCCTACCCCTGCGGGGAAGCCGAGTGATGGTTAGTTAGTTAGTTTAGTATTATCATCAATCCCTCGCCTTTGAAATTGAAATATATCGTATTTAATAAAAGCTTATTCTTAAAGTAAATCAAGTCGTAAATATGCTTAAACACTTGGACAGATTGATGAACGTAACACAATGTGTGAGAAGTGATCACTGAAGCCATCCAACGATTGGTTGTAAGTCCTGAAAATCTCCAGGTCTCTATGTAAGCTTCCCATAAATTGCTTCTTTATTCGACTCTTAAATAGTTTTTTTTTTTGGATTTTAGTGTTTTAGAATTTAATAAACCCTGATGATGACAAGGTTTTTGTCGAAACCGGTTGGTTACGTGTACTAATAATAAATCAATAAAAAGTGGTTAATATAAAGTTTTTTAATTTTATAAAGTTTATTAAATGTGCCACAAAGTATCTGCGGAAAACATTCAAGAAATCTTTAATATGTGTTTTATATCAAATTTAAGAGTTAAGCTCTTGTTTATACAACAATATCTTCTTTATTAGACTTTTTAATATATGTATGTTTTTTATCAAATTTAAGAACTAAGCTCTTATATATGCAGCACTTTCCACCGCTTTCTGTTAAAAATCTGATTTCTGAGATCTTTATACGACTTCTACTGCTTTGTCTTTCAATAGTACAAAATTCCACATGAGTATACAGTACTTATTATATATTTTGAGATTTTAAATGAAAATGAGGAGAGAGGGGACAATTGGATTAAAAGAAGGAATAAAAAATCATTTTTTGTTGTTAAAAGTGCCTAAAATTTACAAATCTACATAGTGTCAAAAATTTCACGAAAATATATTTTAATAAATTACATTTGTTTTCTCGACTGTATCCTAATCAAATGTTGGCAAGGGGTACTCACGATTTTTAAAAAATAAGATGGAAAAAAACGGACCAAAATATATAAAATGTGCATATTAATTAGGCCTGTCAATAAAAACGTTTCATAATTAAAATGTTACTTTGTTTTTAAATTACTTTATAGTGATTTTAAAGCAAAGCTACATTTTAATTATGAAAGGGAAAATCATAAAGTTAGTGCTTCAAATATAAATTATAAAAATGTTTCAATTTAAAAAAAAAAGAGAAACACTGGTTTTGTAAGAGAAATCAAATTTATGTTTGGAATGCGATTGTAAATACTACACAAACACATTAAGTGGTCGTTGATTCCGGAGCAAATCCTATATGTTCACACGTAAATTCAGAGAAACCGAAATCTATTCAAGTTTAACGCTTTGTAGTAAGTAATTCACTGTTATGATTAAAATGTAACTTTCTTTTAAAATCACTCTAAATATTGTATTATAACTTAATTATAATGTCCACCGGTTTCAAAGCTAACCACTTCTTCATCAAGACTGATTTTTCAGTGTATTACAAATATGCAATAGAGGACGTAAATTAGATTACTTAGAAATATTATAAATACTTTTTTTTTTTTTTTTTTATTATTAGATTAAAACCAATATTTTTAGCTTTTCCACTTTTTTATTTGACCAGCGACCGGGTTTCGTCGTTACCGACATCATCAGACTGGTCTGATGATGTCGGTAACGACGAAACCCGGTCGCTGGTCAAATAAAAAAGTGGAAAAGCTAAAAATATTGGTTTTAATCTAATAATAAATTAAAAATGCAATTCCATCACGAAGTGTCAGTGGATAAAATAAATCTATTATAAATACGTATTAATCAGTCTTGATAAAGAAGCGGTTAGCTTCGAAACCGTTAGACATAATTAAAGTTATAATAAAATATTTACAGTGATTTTAAAACAAAGTTATATTTCAATTATAAAATGGAAAATCACAAAGTTATAACCTCAAACATTTTTTTTAATCGCTCATATATAAATAAAAAATCTTAAACCGGTGTTAATATTATTTTTGACATCTCATCGAAGATGAAGAAGAATATGGAAGTCTGGGCATTTACGGGGCTGACGACCGTCATAGGCTGGTTTAAGTGATCACTTTACACACGTGTAACATTCACCAATTCTACACATTATTGACAACCACACTCCTCAAATTCTTGGAAGTTCTTTATATATATGAACCAATTTAGAAACCTTGTTCTTGAATAACTAGAACTTCACTAGAGACATCTATTGGTGAGATGTAAAGAAGCTTTTTATTAAGCAGAAACTCTTATATTAGTATGTGAGGTCCGAATCCTGGATTATAATCACACACATGAGAAACGCCAAAAAATACGGTGTTAATATGTTCAGAGAATGCGTGTCAGCATTTTCCATGTAGGTTGATGAGTTCCACATATGCACGTGTTCCATTTTAAGGGAGTATAGGAAAACCAGCGAAGTGGAATTCTTCACAGAGTCGATATATGAATATTGAAGAGGTTCCGAAACAAGGTAGGCACTCGCGGTAGACTTCATAAAATTTAGTTCCACACAAAGTTCTACTCTAGTGACCCGAGAGCGAGTATTTTCGAATTTACAATGTCACTTTACCTATTTACATGAGTTATTTTCCGATATTCGCGGGGATGTTTCGGTTTACGATTCTTAACAGTTCCACAAAAAAAACGATTCGAACTACGAAATTTTACAACTAAGCAGGTCATGAAATCACAGTCATCATATGATAAAACGGGCCATGTTAATTTATAAACACCCAGATAACACATATCGCTCACTCCTTTCAAGAACGTCATAAATCAAAAAACTTGATTTTTCAGGAGATCGTTTTTAAAGTTTAAAAATACAATTCAATGTATTAAAAATAAATATCAAGCCACTTATTGAACGTTTTACTGTGCAACAGATCTTTTTAGGTAAAACCTGAAGGATTTTTCTCCGTTTGGAAAATATTTAGTTAATTTTAAAAAAAAATTAAACAATACCTTTTCTTCAAAATGCAAAAACAACACTTTCAGCCCTGTAGCGGGTAAATATTAAGCTAAAAATATGCCTCTTTTGCTGGGATATAGTACATTTTCTGGGCATTCCAAAAACATGCACAACTAAAAATTGACGATATTTGATTTATGACGTTCTTGAAAGGAGTGAGCGATATGCAAATTCACGATATGTTGGGTGTGTCCAAATTGTCATTCACAAATCTGGGTCTCTCTATATAGGAGTTATTTTTACATTTTGATATCTAAACATATGGAAGTCTGGGTAGTTACAGGGCTTACGACCTGTCATAAGTTAGTTAAAGTGATCACTTTATACACATGTCACATTCACCATTTTGACAACCACGATATTTTTTTTTTGGAAATCATACAAATCTCACGTCACTTCATATGTGAGTTTGCAGCAGTATCAATGGTTATTTTGAGAATGTGTTAATAAGCTCGATAGGTAAAAACAAGATTTTATGAAACTGTTTTTTTAGCGTGACAGCGTACTTCGGGAATATGTGCTTTCTTTTTTCTTTATTTTCCATTTAACTAAGCTGAGCCATAGAAAACCGTGGCTTGATACAGCTAGTCAGAAATAAATTACGATTGGTAGCTGAGGCTTTGAATTGATCACCTAACCTATACGTTTAATACGATCAACATAACGCTACATCATTCATACTTCTTTTCTTTAAACCCTTATCCTCACCCGATGGCGCATAGGGCACCGCATCATATAAACGCAGTGTTATTTTGATCGTTAACACATGAAGGAAAGGTGATCAGCCCTCCGCTTCGGGTCCCAGTCCAGGGTAATATTGACTAAATATTAGAGTGAAAAAAAATCAGTTTTCTATATTTGAACCCCCCTAGGAATCAAACCCGGAACCCCCAGTCCTGTAGACAAGCGTATTGACTTCATTCATTACTATATTTCAGTTCGTATGAATGATGAATAATGTGAAAGAGGCAGTATTCACACCGTTTTTAAAGCGTCGAATGATTAATTTCACGGAAATTGAATTCTTTTTCAAGGCCACTTGTCTTCGCAGTTTTTAAACCATAATTTAGTTCTAATGGTCATTACTTTCGCAGAAATATGAAGAAAAATAAGAAGAATGATTCGGAAGACAATATCGGCCGAGAACAATCAGGAGAAGTAATTAAAACTTCCAAAACGGGAACATTTCTTGAAGGGACCGATTAATCAATGCTCACTTATCTCAAGCCAAGATTTCAAGTCAAAAAAGGCATAATACACACTTCCCAAATTTTAATGAATCCTCTTATCTTCGGTCATATAAAGTCAACAATTTTAATTTCTTATATTGATTAACTAAGAAAAGAAGAGGGAAGTCTGAATTATAGCCAAGATTTCGAGTAAAAAAAAAGCCTTACCTTTCCAAATTTTAATGAATCCTCTTATCTTCGGTCATATAAAGTCAACAATTTTAATTTCTTATATTGATTAACTAAGAAAAGAAGAGGGAAGTCTGAGTATTCCATAGAATAAGAAAAGAATAGGGAAGTCTGAGTTTTCCAGGGCTTGCAATCTGGTATTTGATTGGCACAATTTATAGCCAAGATTTCGAGTCAAATAAAGGCATAACTTCCCAAATTTTAATGAATCCTCTTATCTTCGGTCATATGAAGTCAACAATTTTAATTCCTTATATTGATCAACTTAGAAAAGAAGAGGGAAGTCTGAATATTCCAGGGCTTGCAATCTGGTATTTGACTGGTACAATTTATAGCCAAGATTTCGAGTCAAATAAAGCCAGAAATACACAGTTCCCAAATTTTAATGAATCCTCTTATCTTCGGTCATATAAAGTCAACATTTCAATTCCTTATATTGATTAACTAAGAAAAGAAGAGCGAAGTATGAGTTTTCCAGGGCTTGCAATCTGGTATTTGACTGGCACAATTTATAGCCAAGATTTCTAGTCAAATAAAGGCATAAATACACACTTCCCAAATTTTAATGAATCCTCTTATCTTCGGTTATATAAAGTCAACAATTTTAATTTCTTATATTGATTAACTAAGAAAAGAAGAGGGAAGTCTGAGTATTCCAGGGCTTGCAATTTGGTGTTTGACTGGCACAATTTATAGTCAAGATTTCGAGTCAAATAAAGCCAGAAATACACAGTTCCCAAATTTTAATGAATCCTCTTATCTTCGGTCATATAAAGTCAACATTTCAATTCCTTATATTGATTAACTAAGAAAAGAAGAGCGAAGTCTGAGTTTTCCAGGGCTTGCAATCTGGTATTTGACTGGCACAATTTATAGCCAAGATTTTGAGTCAAACAAAGGCATAACTTTCCAAATTTTAATAAATCCTCTTATCTTCGGTCATATAAAGTCAACAATTTTAATTTCTTATATTGATTAACTAAGAAAAGAAGAGGGAAGTCTGAGTATTCCAGGGCTTGCAATCTGGTATTTGATTGGCACAATTTATAGCCAAGATTTCTAGTCAAATAAAGGCATGAATACACACTTCCCAAATTTTAATGAATCCTCTTATCTTCAGTGATATAAAGTAAACAATTTCAATTTCTTATTGATTAACTAAGAAAAGAAGAGGGAAGTCTGAGTATTCCAGTATTTGACTGGCACAGTTTATAGCCAAGATTTCGAGTCAAATAAAGGCATAAATACACACTTCCCAAATTTTAATCAATCGTCTTATCTTCAGTCATATAAAATCAACAATTGTAACTCCTTACATTCATTAACTAAGAAAAAAAGAGGGAAGTCTGAGTATTCCAGGGCTTGCAATCTGGTATTTGGCTGGCACAATTTATGGCCAAGATTTCAAGTCAAATAAAGGCATGAATACACACTTCCCAAATTTTAATGAATGCTCTTATCTTCAGTGATATAAAGTAAACAATTTCAATTTCTTATTGATTAACTAAGAAAAGAAGAGGGAAGTCTGAGTATTCCAGGGCTTGCAATCTGGTATTTGGCTGGCACAATTTATAGCCAAGATTTCAAGTCAAATAAAGGCAGAAATACAAACCTCCAAATTTAAATTTAAATGAATAAGTTAGTTTTCAGTCAAATAAAGTCAACAATTTTAATAAAAGATAAGGTATATCCCTACATGTTTGATTCTTATCCAATTGTTATATTGTTTCATAACGAATGTCGAGTGAAGGTAGGTACACAAAATGTGTCCGAATATGTTCGTCATATACTGGAAATCAATAGTTCTATGTCATAATAAGTGTATCAGCCCAAGGGGATTCATCATTACAATGAAGAGCCACATATGTACACGTTTACGTCATATGTTGAATGCTCGTCTATTGAAAACGTGAATACGACCCTCCGATGAATTAAATTGCATTACATGAAAACAATACTTAAAGTTCCAAAACGGACTCACACAGAGGTAATATTCAACAAATTACAACTTATTACAGTCAAACAACTATAAACTAAAACAATCTTCACATATCGCTCACTCCTTTTAACGTCATAAATCATAAATCGTCATATTTCAGTTATGCATGTTTTCGAAATGCCCAGAAAATGTACTATATCCCAACAAAAGCGGCATATTTTTAACTTAATATTTACCCGCTACATGGCAGAAAGTGTTACTTATGCATTTTGAAGAAAAGATATTGTTTTATTATTTTTTTTTAAATATACTAAATATTTAGAATTCTATTTAGAATTAATCAATCGCAAAAAGGCCTTAAAAAGTTTTTAAAATAAGCTTACTAATTTCAGTAAATAAATACCTCATTTATATATTATAATTACTCGTCAAATAAAAAGCTTTATTTTTATTGAATATTATGCACGTTTAACCTCGGCTCGTAACGCATGTCTGTATTGAAAACTATAGTGCATGTTGGTCTTCGGGTCGACCAAAAATCGCATGTGTTAGACATTTTGTGTAGTTTTGAGTGTGTAAATGGTGCTATGGTGGTGAAGGGTAGTATTGTTTGCATGCTGTGTTAGCGATTGTCCTGACGAAGAGACGGGTACGTCTCGAAACCGGTAGACGTAAAAATCTCGGTGAGTGGGTATATACTAATTTTATTAACATTTTTGTAAAAAAATAAATAAGTAAATATTATGTTTTTAGGCGTAAATGTATATACAACATTTTGAGTGTGTCCAAATACTTGTTCACAAAATCTGGATTATCTCCAATTACAGGAGTTATTTTCATATTATTTTTTGACATCTCATCAAAGATGAAGAAGAATATGGAAGTCTGGGCATTTACGGGGCTTACGACCGTCATAGGCTGGTTTGAGTGATCACTTTACACACGTGTAACACTCACCAATTCTACCCATTATTGACAACCACACTACTCAAATTCTTGGAAGTTCCAAGAATTTGTCAATAATGGGTAGAATTGGTGAATGTTACACGTGTGTAAAGTGATCACTTAAACCAGCCTATGACGGTCGTAAGCCCCGTAAATGCCCAGACTTCCATATTCTTCTTCATCTTTGATGAGATGTCAAAAAATAATATAAATGTATATATATATATATATATATATATATATATATATATATATATATATATATATATATATATATATATATATATATATATATATATTTGAGTTCCAAAATTTTTACTTGTATTATAGTCAATGATGGTTAGAATGATGATCACTTAATACGCGTGTATTAAGTGATCACTTTAACCATTCTATGACGAGCCGAAAGCCCTATAAATACGAAGACATTACAGACTTTACATACTGGAAAACATGATTTTAAACCTTGTAAATACCCAGACTTCCATATTTTCCTTCATCTACGTCGAGATGTCATAATGTATGTAAATATGTTCCATTATACAGCGAAGTTCAGTTATAATTTGGCTGTCAAATTTCGTTGACTGCTATCTGCTAGAACTGAATAATTGTAATGCAAAATTACACGTCACATCCCTAATTAGAGACAAGACAAAGGGTGATTCAGGAACTTGAGTGTTAGCGTTCCTTCCATGGGATCTTTAGGCTTTCCATAGAAGGTTGTACGGGGGAAACATAATTTTATTTACAACATTTTGAGTGTGTCCAAATACTTCAGAAATCTGAGTTTTTCCACATAAGAGATTTTTATTGTTGATATCGCAAAAAACTCGTAGATGAATAAGAGTATGGAAGTCATTTACAGGCCTTATTCGATATCCTTCTTCATCTTTGTTGAGATGTCAAAAAGTATTTTTAAAAACTTGTAAGTCATAATTAACATTGTACGTTAAAAAATATACCTTTTTTTCTAATAATAGATGAATATTTTATTGTTTATTATTGAAAAGTTTGGGATTAAATGAATTTTTATTGAAAAATCTCAAAAAATCTGACCTCAGAGTATTGGTATTATTATACTTTACAATGTAGAGTCTACATCATATGAAAATGAATCATTTCTAGTAATGTTTCTGACAATTATATTTTATAATAAAAACTAAAATCCCTTAGTTCTACAAAATCGTAAATTAGACCAATTATCAGTTTTATTACATTTCATTTCGTTTTAAGAACTAATATTCAACATGCATGCCGTTAAAAGATCATAAATATATTTCAGCTTAAACGTTTATACATATAGAATCGTAGACTAATATAAACATACTCGAACATATATGTTCTCCTTTATTTCTCCTTTTTTTATAACTTCTTCTATTGTAAACCCAGTAGGAATCTATTTTATTTTTCATTAAAAGCAAAAAATTGACTTTGACCGTGAATCAAATAGGAATTTTCTTATAAATTTCATGAGAATATATCCATGTTTAAAAAATATATTAAAATAATTTGAAATTTGTAATTTTTCTGATTCAAATCCGCAAATCAAAGCTTAATATCTAAAACAATTGTTTTATAAATATTTTTTTTGTACTATAGAAAAATATTCACTACATATGGATATATGGATAGTATACTACAAATACTTATATTATATGGCAGAGAATACGTCCTTAGAATACCAAATTAAGAACCAGGCTTATAACATTATCAACGTGGGGTTTCTTCACGAAAATATAAGACGTATACGAAATGAAATGTACGCTGAATTCCTAATATTTCCTGAAAAAAATACATCCGACTGAAAGGCTATTAATTATGTATATCTGTTTATGCCTTTCATCTCCTTGGGGGGTAGAATATCAACCCTTATTTTATTTTACCGGCTTTTAAAAATAACCGGCCTATAAAATCACGTGACGGATTCTAAATCATCCAAA